>NC_061113.1:212135607-212278225 GCF_002878395.1 Capsicum annuum
ATGATGGTTCTTGGAGTTCTTGAACTAGGAACTTGGAATCTTAAATAAATTTCAGAATTAATGGTGAACTTTAGAGGTTCTTGAAGTTGGATATAGGAGCTTAGGGTTTTCTTTGTGAGGGAATTTAATGAAATATAACATATAATGCTTCCAATAGGCTTTAATATAGGGTTTGGATGGATTTTGGGTGAGGAGGAATGACCAAAATGCCCCTAAAAATCAAATAATTCTCGATTTTGTCCTTTGGTGGAATATTTTGATAGTCTGAAGTAGATAAACCATAACGTTTTACTCCGATATCCAAATTGGATGAAACCAATTTCATTAGAAAGAGGACTCTCATATCTTTTCGTTTATATATAGTATCTCCCCAGATCATTGTGTACGAGGAGTTATGATCGTTTGAAGTTGACCCAAAAATTTACCTTTGATAGGCTGAAGTAGATCGACCATAACTTTTTGCTTCAATAGACAAATTGGATGAAACCAATTTCATTGGAAATAGGACTCGCAGAGCTTTCCATTTATATATAGCAGATCAACCAGATCATTATGTACAAGGAGTTATGATCATTTAAATTTGGAGCAAAAATACGTCAGGCCTCAGTACTTTTTTTCCTGTATGTTTTACTGTTCACAGTTCGATCAGAATGGTCGTAACTCATCGCTTGAATGTCCATTATTGGTGATCTATATATTGTTGTAAATATTATTCGATAATCTACGTAATGGTAGGTCAAAGTCTTAAAAATACTACACAAAAAATTTATGGATCACTCTAAAGTGTAGAACTCGATACGTTTCTCACGAAATCTTTACGAAGAAAATTTTTTGGGGTATTACAAGCTCATAAGCCACCTTTCTGAAGTGGCTCAAATTCTGAAAGGGCCAATATATTGGGGACCAAGCTTCCCCTTCTTACCAAACCTCTTCACTCCCTTCATGGGAGAGATATTTAGATATATGAAATCACCAATATCAAACTCACGATCTTTCCTCCTCACATCTACATTTGATTTCTGTAAGGTCTAGGATGCCTTAAGATTCTCTATGATCATTTGAACTTTCTCTAAAGCATCAAACACCAAGTCAGGCCCTACTATCACGGTTTCTCCTATTTCAAACCAACCAATCGAAGATCTATATCTCCTTCCATATGGATCCTCAAACGGAGCCATCTGAATACTGGAATGATAGCTGTTATTATCTGTAAACTCAATCAAAGGTAAGTGATCATCCCAATTGCCCTTAAGGTCGACTACCCACGCTCTCAACATATCCTAAAGGGTATGAATGGTCCTTTCTGCTTGTCCATCTGTCTGCGGGTGAAAGGCTGTACTGAGGTAAACTTAGGTACCAAGACCCTTCTAAAAAGCTTTTCAAAATTAAAAGGTAAACTGAGTACCTCTATCTGAGATGATAGATAACAAAACACCTTGGAACCTAAACAACTCTCTGAAATAGATCTTGGCATAGTCCTTGGTGGAATACGAAGTATGGACTGGCAAGAGAAATGAGTTGATTTGCTTATTCTATCCATATTGACCCAAATCGAATGATGCTGCTGATGAGTACGAGGCAAACCTATCAGAAAATCTATGTTCACTTTCTCCTACTTCCAAGTGGGAATACTAAACTCCTTTATAGACCCACTAGTCTTCTGATGTTCAATCTTAACCAGTTGACATATGGAGAACTTAGCTATAAACTCTATAATATCTCTCTTCATCCCACTCCACCAATAGATTTCTCGCAGATCACTGTACATCTTCGTGGCCCCTGGATAGATCGAGTAACGCGCACCATGCACTTCTGTAAGAATTCGTTATCTCAACTCATTAATGCATGACACACACAGTTACCTGGCAACGCAATACACCATCTCCTCATTGGGAGAAACCTCTACTTTTTGATCTCTGACAGACTCCTTCAGCTTCACTAGACTAGGATCCCTATATTTCTTTTCTTTCACTTTGGCAACCAAAGAAGATTCTGAACTATTCTGAACCCACACACTACCCTCAGCTAAATCAACCAAACAAACACCTAATCTGGCAAGCTGATGAACTTCCTGCACTAATTTTTTTTTACCTCCCTCGACATGAGCAACACTACCCATAATCAATCTACTTAGGGCATCTTTCACTACATTGGCCTTGCCTGGGTGATACAAAACACTCATGTTATAATCTTTCAGTAATTCCAACCATTTCCTTTGACGCAGATTCATATCCTTCTGTGAAATCACATACTGCAAGCTTTTGGGATTCGTGAACATATTAACATGCACTCCATACATATAGTATCTCCAAATCTCTAAGGTAAACACAACAACTGCTAACTCAAGATCATTGGTGGGTATTATTTTCATGGGGCTTAAGCTGTCTAGAGGCATTACCCATAAACTTACCCCTCTGTATCAAAACACATCCCAACCCAACTCTAGAAGCATCACAGTACACAACAAACCCATATGTACCATATGGCAATGTCAAATCTGGGGCTGTAGTGAGTCGAGTCTTCAACTCTTGAAAGCTCTTCTCACAAAAATCTAACCACTAAAACTTAACTTTCTTCTGAGTCAATCTGGACATGGGGAAACCAATAGATGAAAATCCCTTAACAAACCATCGGTAATAGATATCCAAACTTAAGAAACTCCTAATATCTGATGGAGAGATGGGTCTAGGATAATTTCTCACCGCCTTAGTTTTTAGAGGATCAACTCTAATGCCATCACTAGAAATAATTTGGCCAAGAAAAGCTACTGATCTTAACTAGAATTCGCACTTACTGAATTTACCGAACAACTGATGGGCTCTACGAGTCTATAATACTTTTCTGAGGTGGTCTGCATGATTATATTTCATTATGGAAATAGACAAAAATGTCATCAATGAAGACTATGATGAACATGTCCAAGCACTACTTGAACACTTGGTTCATCAAGTCTATAAAGGCTGCTGGGGCATTCGTGAGATTGAAGGATATGACTAGAAACTCGAAGTGACCATACCGAGTTCTAAAATTTGTTTTCAAATTGTCATATTCCCTGACTCTGAGCTGATGATAGCTAGATCTGAGGTCTATCTTAAAAAAATAACTGGCACCCTAAAGTTGGTCAAATATATCATTAATTTTGGGAAGTGGATACTTGTTTTTGATTGTAACTTTGTTCAACTGATAGTAGTTGATACATATTCTAAGAGGACTGTCTTTCTTACTCATAAATAGAACTGGTTCACCCCACGAGGAAACACTGAGCCTGATGAATCCCTTATCTAAGAGATCTTTCAACTGTTCTTTCAATTCTTTGAGTTTGGCTGGAGCCATTCTGTATGGCAGAACAGAGATAGGCTAAGTATTTGGAAGAAGGTCTATTCTAAAGTCAATTTCCCTCTTGGGAGAAACTTCGAGAAGATCTTTAAGGAACACATCTAGAAATTACCTCACTACTAAAACTGACTCAAGATTAGGAGTCTCAAAATTAGAGTCTTTGACTTGGACAAGATGATAAACACACCCCTTGAATGTCATATTTCTCGCTCTATGGTACCAAACAAGCTGACCCCTAATGGCTGTTGTACTATCCCTCCATTCAAGGACTGGTTCATTTGGAAATTAAAAAGGATCAATTTTGTTTCTATATTCAATTGAAGCATAGCATGAGTGGAGCCAATCCATGCTGAGAATGATGTCAAAATCCATCATCTCTAACTCCACAAGATCCACTAAAGTAATTTTCTGAGATATTGTGACCAGACAGTTCCTGTATACCTGCCTGGCTACAATGGAGACACCTTATGGGGTAGATACTGAAAAAGGCTCTATTAGGATTTTGGGATTGATTCTGAAGTTGATGGCTATATAAGGGGTTACAAAAGAAAGAGAAGCACCAGGGTCTAATAAAGCATAAACATGTAAATGAAAGACCTGTAATTTACCAGTAACTACTTTAGGAGAATTTTCTTGATCTTGTCAGAACTGGAGGGCTTACAATCTATTTGGATGCTGACCATTGGTAACATTGAAAGCGGCACCCTGCTGAGTCGGGTGGCCAACTAGAACTGATAACTGATAGGACTGGACCGGTTGGCTTAAATCCCTACCTTTTTGAGCAACTAACAACACTCCCAAATCTGATAGCCTAGCTTGCCATACCCAAAGCATACATTACTGCCAGCTCTACACTCACCCTAATGGTTTTTACCATATTTTTGGCAAAGAGGATTTGTACGAGCACTATTAACACTACCCTATAACTTAGAGCCTGGCGCCCTATCCTGATTATCATTTTTGAACTTGGATACTAGGGCAATAGTTGAAAATAGAGCTAGGACTGAAGATTTCTGATGGAACTGAGGATGGTTACCACCTTTTGACCTTGGATGATTGAAACTAAAGCTACCTTTTCTAGCTCTCTTGTTCTCCTTCTCTCTCTCCTTAGTATTCTACTCAATCTATTGAGTATGGACCATCAACCTAGATAAGTCCTTCTTCTTAATCAAAATTGCGGTCCTATACTCCTTGACCACACTGTTAGATGCACCAGACACATAATTGCTTATCTTAGATCTGCTATCAGATACCATATAAGGACCATGCCTAGCTAACAGAGTAAACTTGAGAGAATACTCCTTCACACTCATGTTGCCCTACCTTAAGTAAATAAACTCTAGCACCTTGGATTTTCTCAGCTTCAATGGAAAGAATCTATCTAAGAAAGCTATAGCAAACTCTTCCCATTCTATAAGCCTTGCATTTGTGCCTCTATCTACATTCCACTGTTTAAACCATGTATGAGCCTTATCTTGCAACTGGTAGGCAGCTAACTCAGTACTCTCACTAGTAGTTACCCCCATAATATCTGTTACCTTCTACACCATGTCTAAGAACTCCTACGAATTCTCTTTAGATTTGGATCGTAAAAATAGAAGAGGATTTATTTGGGTGAAGTCCTAAATCTTGGCTATAGCAGTATTGGCCACTGGGTTGGCCGGAAAAATGGCTGGATGAGCATTTTATGCTGCTACAAAATGGGATAGAGTAGTGAATGAATCCCTAAACTCTACATGAGAAATATGGTCATTCAGGGGATCTTTCTAAACGGGCGAAGGTATTGGCTAGTTTACGTTTATTTTTTTATTTGTCTTCTTGGGAGGCATGTTCTGTAAATGGAAGAAAGAATAGATTAGATAGAGAGTTTAACTTGAGATCATGCTCAGTTGCATAACATAAACACTGAAAAAAGGGAAATTTTTCCTAAACACCTTGTATCCTCTTGCCTATAAGTGTGGCACGCTTCACCCCAATACACAAGACTCTATTTAATATAGATTTTATACTTTATAGGACACTTTAAAACCTTAGGCTCTGATACCAAGTTTGTAACTCACCAAGAGTACACCCTGGGCATCACACGGTGCTTACAATCCTGAGGAAGCACATGCTAAACTATGAGCTGATACCTGCTGTGAGACTGAGTTAAGTTGATAATGACATAACATATATAGAATTTCACTATAGAATGCCATAATGTTTTAAGTAATAAATCGAATAAAGTCTATAAGGCATAACTGATAATACATCTGGAAATGACAACTAAAATCTGATAAACTGACTAATTATGTGAAATAGTCTAAAAAGCCTCTACTGATTAACTGAAGAGTTGATGGGATAAACCCTCAACTAATTTCGACTGAATAAAAGTGATTGAAACTAATAAAGTAATCTGAACTAAATAAATTATGTTCTCAAAATATGAGGACTTACTACTACTACAGCTGATAGTCTAGAAAATCTATGCACGATCCAGGAATTGAGCATCCGAACCTATGATGTGATACATCTAGAACAAGAAAAGAGTATGCAATCAGTACTTTAAATGTACTGGTATGCTAAATGAGGTAGGCTGATATGCATGGTTTTATGAACATGAATAATAACTGTCTATATATATATATAACATAAAGTACTAAATAGAGTACATAAAATCTTTAGATACTGAGGCTACACAAAATTTATGAATACTAAGGATACATAAAATCTGTAGGTACTAAGGATGTATGAAATCTATAAGTACTGAGGATACATGAAATCTATAAGTACTGAGGATGCATGAAATCTGTAAGTACTGAGAATGCATGACTAAACATATAACATGTTCTAAAAAAGTCTGTAAATATCAAAATACTAAAATTTGATAACTAATCACTGAAATCTGTATGCTATGGTCAAGCATCTAAAGCTGAATTACTGAACTGGTTACTGGACTGAGACTATGAAAGGTATCATCTAACCGACATACCCCAATCTGAGCTAATCAGGGTCTAACCTGTAACCCCAGTTGGAAGGGTGTTAGTATCGTGTCACGGGTACTAATGTTGGCTTTGTGGATCCACTATACTAATGTACTACCCTGAAGGACTAATGGTGTCAATCCTAAACTGATGGGTGACCCCTGCGAGGTAGCCAAGCCTAAATTGATGAGTGGCTCTTCATATCCTATGCTGGCTACGTAGTTCTAGAGTACAGAGACTGCTATTAACGACTCTGCTTATCTTATGGGAAAACTACCATCCCTACACTCCCTTAGTGCTAAATCCTACTCCTAACTAAACTGACTTGGAAAGCTGAACTATTCTAAGTTTAACTGATTCTGATGACTGACTGAACTGATAATGCTCATAACATATTCTGAAACTATTCTAAAGATACTGAGACTAGGTAAACAGCTAAATTTTGGGTATTCATAACCCCCAGGACTCAATAGCAATAGTAGTAAAATAGTACTTAAGCTTGGAGGACATAACATGAAAGCTTTTATCAAATATTCATTCTTGTAGGCATTTTATGAAACACTTGATATTCATAGTTTAACCTAATCATGGGAATAGTATGAAACTTGGAGTAATGGCATGATTTCATCATCAATAGCACTTAATCATGATTTAAATAAGTGAATAACAATATTAGAACTTGTGGGGTCTGATAAACAACAACAATTTCATGTAAACATATTATAGAATTTCAATTCATGGTTAAAATGACAATTTAAAAGCATAATAACTTGTAAAGATCACAACTTTAGATTTAAAAGAGGATACTTGGACTCCATGGGTGGAAGGAACCCATGGATAAACACTTAACATACCTGAGTTGATGAATTCATGAGAGTTGATGGTGAATTTCTTGAGATTTGATCTTGAATTTTAAGGGCTAGGGTTTATTCTTTTGAGAGAGAGTGGTTTCAATTTAGGAAAAATTGCTAAATGGTATTTAGGGACTTAAATCACGTGTTTGGACTAACTAAGGTGAAGGAAAAAGACTTAAAAGCCCTGGAGAAAATTAAAACTCAGAACTGGAAGCTGAAAATCTCGATTTTGACAACCGGCATGATGCGGTACAATCGCGTCGGGCTACTGGAAAAAAGACAATCCCCATTTTGTCCAACGGTGTGATACGGTGCTATCGCGTTGTGCCACTGGAATGAATAATTGCAAAATGACCCATTGGAATAACATGGTTCTTATCACGATGGCACAATGGAAAAGGATGAACACCATTTTTGGGGTCATTGCGATGCGGTGTTGCTCGTATTGAGGTACTACTTTCAGTAAAAGTGCCATAACTTCTCACTCGAGTATTAGATTTGAGCAAAATTGGTATCTTTGGAAAGGTAATTCAATTTTATACAATTTTATGAGTCTTGTGAAGAGTGCATCAAAAGATATTCTTATTTGAAGTTGACTAAGGCAACATTTTTGTTAAAATTTTAATTGGTAAGGGTTATTTTAATTCGTCTAATAGCTGGGAGTTATTTGAGACCTTAATATACATCAAACTAACTCATAAAACTACCAAGGGATTATAAGATACTTTGTATGAACTTGGAACATGACTTTAACATTGGTTTGGATTTTTGGAGTATTACAGGTACGCTTGCAAGTGTTGTTGGTATGATGATACCAATGGTATGCTTTGGTAAGTAATTGGTTTAATGGTTATGTATGTCTAATGAATGGTTTTAATTTGGGCTTTGAAGTGAGATGTGTAGCTGGGCCATGAAAGTGGAGTCCGAAATACTAACACTGAAAAATGCGCTAGCTGGTGCGGGTGTCTTTATGGCCGGGTGATTTGAGTTCGTTGAATAAATATATAAATGAGAGGGTCGAGTCCCCCTTAATACATGTATTGGTTATGAATTCACCTTGATTATGTCAGGAGGTTCGAGTCCCCTATATAGGCATATACAATTTTGGATATTCTTTGGTTTTTGTGGTGATACGCACTAGGGCACTTTCATCTAGGGGAGAGCTGGGCCCATATATCCTATGGGTAACTTGTTATATGATGGTTATTTTACACAACCCAGGTTAATATTTTCAAAGTTTATGCTAATCTTGTTCCTTATCTCGACATGGTATATATATGTATATATGTGTTTTGCTTTGGTTATGTGCATTGGTTGATTGGTTTTGAACTGTTGGCATTATATTATCCTTATCCTTGAGTTACATGCCAATGCTCCAACAGCTAACCATCCCCGAATGCTGTATCCCCACATGATTCAGGGATTGGTTATACTATCACACCTCCTGCTCAGTGACTTGGATTCAGGTACAACTTATGCAGACTTAAAGTGGTGAGATTCCATACTTCGGAAGGCTCTATTTCCTACTTTAGTTTCTTACGTATTTATTAGTTTATACTTGGATATTGGTTTTGGCTATGGTCGGGGGCATGTCCCGACTGGATTTTCTTGGGTTGTTTTAGAGGTTTTGTATGGACAAACTGTGGACTTGGGTACGTTATGGAATGTAATAATTATGTTTTGGTTGTTGGTTTGGTTTGATAGTTTGACTTGGTTGGGTTAGTATCGGATATAGAATTATCCTAAAGTCATTAAATTTTGAATTACTCTATCTTACTGTATGTTCAAAATTCATTGGCTTAGGGTATAAGTTGGTTGGTTAGAGTGGGTATCGGGGGTGGTCTCTGGTCCTTGTTGGACTTGAGATGCCCATTACGACAAGGCCCTAATTTGGTTCGTTTCAAGTTGGTATCAGAGCCTAGGTTCATAGTCAGTTGGATGTCTACAAAGGCGTGTCAAGTAAAGTCACTTTTATAGATATTTAGCATGCCACACTTATAAGAGAGAGGCTATGAGACATTTAGGAATGTTTCCCTTTCTTGTTGTCTTAACTTTGATATATAGTGTCTAAGGTCTTGGATTTCTCTAATTCATGTTTGTTCACTTTAAAAATCATGCCACCAAGATGATCTGAAAAGTGAACAAACATGATGATGGGACACACTCTGCTTATGGGGTTCAGAATCGGTGTAGGGGTCCAGTTCTTAATTGTTCCAAAGTTCCACTGGTTCTCTATAGTCTATCTCAAACTCTTCAGGCTAAAGTGATGAACACTGAGTTTTATTACTCCATTCATATGTTGGTTTAGTTGGTAGCTTCTCAGTCTGAGCGTGGAATTCCTGTTACTCTATTTTCTGAGGACACAGGGGTTGGACAGTTTATAAGGTTAGATTCTCTAACCTTTTCTGGTGTTAAGGTTGAGGAGGATCCTTAAGGTTTTTTGGATGAGATGGAAAATATCTTCTGTGTTATGTATGCTTTAGAGGTTGAAGGTGTAGAGTTTGTTGTCTATCAATTGAAGGATGTGGCATACCAGTGGTACGAAGAGTGGGAACAGTCAAGGGGAGAGGATGCTGGTTCTACTTTGTCGGGGGGTTTCTCTAGTGCATTTTTTGGACTTCTTCTTTCCTCAGTAGTTGAGAGACACAAAAGTGAAAGAGTTTGTTAATCTAAAGCAAGGGAAGATGTTAGTCAAAGAGTATGCCTTGAAGTTTCACAAGTTATTGCAGTATTCTCTAGAGCTGGTTTCTAGCATGAGGGCTAGAATAAGGAAGTTCGCTTTGGAATTGTCATGAGTTGATCCTTGAAAGTAAGTTTTCCTTGTTGAATAAGGACAGGGATATCTCTAGGTTATTGGTATACATGCAATAGGTAGAGGAAGAGAAAAAGAAGCAGGTTGAGTTTAGTGAGAGGCACGAAAAGAAATTTAGGCCTTCTGAGCAAAGTGATAGAGATGGTGGTAAGTGACCAAAAAAAAGTAGGAGAGTTCTGGTTCTTTCTCCACGGCTAGTTCTCCATACCCTAAGTCGTCGGGTGATTGTCGGTCTCAGCATGATGGTAGGTTCTAGGTACAGGGTGCCCAATCTCAGGCTAGTGGGGTTTAGTCAGCTCCATCCCACCCTCATTGTAGATTTTATAGGTGATCGCACCCTGGGTTCTATGAGGAAGGATAGAACACATGTTTTTATTGTGGTAAGATTGGCCATATACAGTGTGTCTATCATTCTAAAATGGCTTCTGGGGCGAACAAGATCCGTGTTGCCTCTTCATCTGTTCCTGCACCAAAGGGTGCTGCTTCCTAATTGACATGATAAATGAAACAGACTTTCTCTAATAAGAAATAGAGTTATCCTAATTGACATAATAAATCAAACAAAAATGAGTCACATCAATTTGTTCTGTATGAGGCATTCTTCACAATGAGAAACAAACAATGTCACTCATAATAAGTCATTGACACTAATGATGCAAGTATTCCATTAACCATCTAGAACACACGACATTATCAGAAAGATGCTTCATCCCTAATACAGGTTGCAAGCTTTGTTGCTCAAATTATTACCTTAACTGCAGCTGCTGCTTTTACTATAGTAACTGGGCTCTCTATATTGGTGAAAGTTACTGCAATAATTGATGTTGTTGTTGCCTAAGCCTCTGCAGCTGAACTAAGGCCTATAACTGAAAATTAGATTCTGTATGTGCAAAGGATCTTGTCTTTACAACAGCTGTTGTAGAACCTGATGCTACAAAATATCTTCCTGCTTAATTTCTAGCTACATTTTCTTTTGCTGGATGAATGATCTTGAAACCCAAAGTTCTTGACCATTGGGCAGACCATTAGCCAACTGAACCTACGTAACTCTAGCTGTGGGCAATGAGGTGGAACAAAAAGTGTCATGGTGATGCTAATTATATTGAGGTTGTTGGGAGTTGGGATCTTTGTCAGAACTTTGCTGAGCCTCTAAAGATCCATTGATGACTGATGAACACGACACTTATGTTACAATAACAACTACAACAAACCTAATGAAATCCCACAAGTAAGGTTTGAGATGGTAAAGTATATACATATCTTACCACTACCTCATGGAGGTAGAGAGGATGTTTATGAAAGACTCTAAGCTCAAGTAAAACAAATCCAAGTACAAATAAGTAGGAAACAGTGAAGAAGATATAGAAACTTATAAGGAAACAGTGCAAAGTCTACAAGAGGGAAAACAAAAACAATAACAAATAGTGCGATAACCAAAACATAATTAACAACATTCTATGACAAATTATTAAAAACAATAATAAACGATGAAAATTTTAAAATAAGATCTACAATAATACAACTAGTGCAATGACAAACACCAACCAACCTAAGAAAGACAATACTTCACTCTGTACTAACTTTCTACCCTAATATCTGTTCTCCACACCCTTCTATCTAAGATCATGTCCTTGATAACTTAAAGATGTGTCATATACTATCTAATTACCTCTGTCTAATACTTCTTCGGCTTACATCTCCTCATATCCTCTATAACCAACCTTCTGTACCTTCTCGCTGGTGCGTCTACACATCTCTTCTCATTTTCAAAACCATCTTATCTTTGCTTTCTTTATCTTGTCCACCACTAAGGTCACTCCCACCTTATCTTAAATACCCTCATTTATAATCGTATCACTCCTAGTATGACCACACACCCACCTCAACATCCTCATCTTTGCAACATGTATCTTCTAGGCATGGAAGTTTTTGACTAGCCAACACTCTGCCCTATACAACAATATCAGTCTAACCACCACTCTATAGAACTTTCCAAGACACACTTATGTTATTATAACAAAATTACAAAGGTGATATAGGCAACCATATGTAGGGCTCTGTATTAATGCTAGCACTTGTTTGAAGATTGGGCCCTCTTGAAAGTTCTGAATTAGCATTTGTAACCAATGAGCTTTCCCAAGACTACAACCTGAGCTTGCTACACTATTCAAACCTATATTATTGGCATCCTCTAAAAGAGGACCCAAGCTTGATCGTGTATTTAGGATAATTAATTAATGCACGCTAGATCAAAAGAACATTGTATGAGGATGAATTTTTATAATTAATTAGGGCTAGATTAGAGCTAAAGAATGGTAATTTAATTAAACCCAAGCAACACAAGGTGACTTGACTGGAAATAATTATTGATATGGTTGGGGATAATTATTTCATAACAAGGAGGATACTAGGATTTTAATTTTTATATAATGAGATGAGTGTTCAAAATCTTGGAATGAATCAAAGTATCAAAATGACTGGAGCAAACACCATGACAATGATTAGGTATTTAATCTTTATGGAGACAAAAGGGGCCTTGATATAAGAATGAAGTTGGATAAGTTAACGATTAAAAAAGATATAAAATAAATTGAAAAAGAGGAGAAATGTTCGGTGATTAACACTTATTTAGAACACTCACACTAGGCAGTGAAGTTCTCCAAATGCGTAAAGATAGCATCCTATATTGTTAAAGCCTTTTAAAGTCTATTATGGGGAAAGTGAGTTTGTTATTTTGGTTTTTGGTTCTTAATATCAAGTGAAAGGAGAATCTCCAGTCTCATGCCTAGCTGACTAAGCAATAGAGCTTCTTTTCATCTTGGGACCAACGATGCACAAATAGAACAAAAGGATGATCAACGAAGAAGTTATGGGTTAGTTCAATAAATCTTATATTCTAACAAAAACACAAAAAGGAAGGCTCACTCAAAATCTAAGCCTTCCTTCTTAAAGACATACAATGGCGCCCCAATGAAAAAACTCAATGTTAGCAAATACGACCTTCTCTCTAACCAATATTTCTCCTAATTTTACAATAATACAACAATCTCTCTCCCACATGATGAATTTTTAGAATCCATCTCAGAGACTAATGATGAAATGCAGAAAGCAGAAATTCTCATCAATAACCTCAGGTTTCTCTCTCAAAGACTATTTTTCTATTACTTGTTTCTTAGAGAGCCTTCTTAAGACTTCAGATGTGGATATACAAGAGTCTAAGGACCTTATACGAATATTTAGCAGAGGAATTATGGCTGGAGAATTGGGGTTCTATTTTTATGAATCGATTTGGATTCATGCAGGAGAGCTCAACTACTAAAGACATTTATCATGAAGGAAACTAAAAGATTAGTATAAGCAAGGAAATAAGAATTACACATAGTGTACATCGACCTAGAAAAGTCTTACACCAAAGTCTCAATGTAGGTTCTATGGAGATACTTGGAGGCTATGATATACATGTGGGAAGCATAATTGCGATCAAGGACATGTATGATGGATCCAAGACCCAAGTAAGGACAGTAGGAGGAGATCGTAACTCTTTTAGTTTTGGTGGGATTTTGCCAAAAATCAATCCTTAGCACATTTTTGTTTTCTTTAGATGGATTGATGGGGAAAACCTAAGATGAGCTGTCATGGTATATGTTATTTACGGATGATATAATTCTAATTGACAAGACCCACAATGGAGTTAATATTAAGCTTAGGTTTGGAGACAGACCTTGGAGTCTACAGAGTTCAAGTTGAGTAAGACCAATAAAGAGTACTTGGAGTGTACGTTCAGTGATATAAAATAGGAAGCTGGTGTGGAACTGAGGCTCGATACATAGCCATCCATAAGAGAGAAAGTTTCAAGTATCTAGGGTCTACTATCCAAGAAAATAGGAAGATGGGTGAAAATGTTACTTATGTCATTGGCGCAGGGTGGATGAAATGTAGGCTCACTTGTGGAGTTTTGTTTGATAAAAAAAGTGTCACCAAAACTTAAATACAATTTCTACAGAGTGGTAGTTAGACTAACTATGTTGTAGATGGTAGAGTGTTAGCTAGACCTCTCATATTTAGAAAATGAAAGTTGCAAAAATAAGAATATGTGGTCATACCAGAAAAGATAAGAATAAGAATGAAGAGATTCAGGTAGGTGGGAGTGGCATTGATGAAGGGAAAGATATGGAAAGTGAAGTTGAGATGGGTTGGACATGTGAAGAAGAGATGTATGAATGCCTCAGAATAAATATATAAGAGGTTTTTTATGGGTAGTTTCAAGAGAGGAAGAGGTAGAACACATATATGACATAGTTTTAGCTTTTCAAAGACACGACTTAAAATTTAGATTAAAGGTTGTGGAGGAAACATATTATTGTAGAAGGTTAGTAGGTTACAGTGCATTGGCTCACTATCCATTCTTTCTAATAGTCATAGTATTGCTCATGTATTTTCTTGCTTTATGTTTTTGTTGCCTTATGCTGTTTCCTGTACTTCAATTATCATATTATTTTGTTACAGTTATTTCTCAGTATGATTTGCTATGCTTTCAATTCATCTACTCCTTTAAGAATGCTTTGAATTGTTTTTCTTAAGCCTAGTGTCTATCAAACAAGCTCTCTACCTCTATACTAAGGGTAAGGTCTACGTATATTCTATCATTCTTAGACCCTACTTTTTGAGACTATGCTGGGTATTTAGTATAGTTGTCACAACCCGAACTAGGCTTGGCTGTGACGGGTATCTCAAGTCTACTGAGGACTGAATACCACCCCCGTTGCCTAGTCAAACCGAACACAATGCCCAACAGAGGTTGAATTATGAACATATAACAAATAAGCTATAAAATCTCAAAGAAATCTAAGATAACTAAATATCTAACAACCAATAACCAAGACCACCTAAGTCCACATCAATATCCACAAAGCCTCTAAATAGTACAGAAATCCAATCTAAGTTGGGACATTTCCCCGACTCTGACAATGATAATGATAATGTTAATATGAACTCTTAAATTCTAATCTATGAAAAGAAATAGATAATGACCAAGTATTTTAGGGAATGGAAGCCTACCACTTCACCGCCAATGATCGACAAATTGAGCCAATCCACCTAACACTGTAAAGGAAAAGTAGAAGTATCTTTAATGCCTACATCACTTGGGGATAAGGCATCTGGAGATGGTTAGTGGGTTGAGCACTAGCATGTAACTCATGGATAGGGGACAAATAATGCCAAGTCAAACCCAATTCAAATCTATGTGAACATCATCATGTACGTACATAAATAATATGCCAGGATAGGGAACAAGGCTTATCGTGTACTTTAAAATCACGAACTTGAATTATGTAGCATTACCATCATAAAGAGACACCCATGGGCTATATGGATCTAAATTTCCCCTAGATGAAAGGGCCCCAGTGCATGTGGCCGCACGAACTGGAGAATAATCACATAAACATATGCACTGTTGAGGACTTGAACCTCCCATCATATAATAAGAGTGACTTAAGCACTCCGTTAATAACATGGGGGACTTGAACCTCTCAATCATATAATAAGAGGGACTCAAACCTCTCGGTCATTTAGGCCTCCGCTCTAGCAATCGCAGTTTCTAGTATTGATCCCTCGAAACCTCCACTTTTATGGAATAGTTACACAACCACCATTAAAGCCCAATTAAAACACTTCTCACATATTCCCTGCAGTGCCCCGTAAAAGTCTTAGCTCATCTTAGCTCTCAGTTGCATTCTTAAGGGGTCCAAAGCTTAAAAATTAGCATAAGTGTTAGGACTTAGTCATTTCCAAGGCCCCTAAACTTAGATGATTTTATGTTTAATCTTTTCGATCTCAGAACATTGATTTTTAAGTTGATTCATGATTGGGGTTGTTCAAAGTACATCTCGGATGAGTTTTGAAATTTTCAAATGAGCGTAGAGGTGTGTTTGGGTCACAAAAATAGTAGCAACACCAAGATAAGCCAATGGTTCCCCTTCCAGTGCACCACTCTGGAGCCCGCGACGCGCCCTTCTTCAACTATCTAGCCTTATGTTCCTTGATAATTAAGGGCATTTAGGTCATTTTCCTTCACCCAATCAGTCCATAACATGAATTTTAGCTCCCCAAAGAGCATTATTTCTCTTTCAATCACAAATCTCTAAAAAGCAGTCTCTCTTTCCTCAAGAACACACCTTAACCCATTCTCAAGCAATCAAGGAATTCAAGCTTCAAACCTCAAGAAATTCCCAAAAATCTTTACAAATTCATCTAGTGAGGTATGTGTGATGTTCACCCATGGGTTCCTTTCACCCATGGAATCCAAGAACCCTTTTTGGTTTTTAAATTATGAGTTTTACATGTTTAAGTTGAACTATCTCTATGAATCTTTTGTTAATTCAATTACAAGTTATGTTTATGAGTGTTTTCAAGTAGAATGAGCCATTACATGTTTTGAATGTTGAAAGCTTCACGTTAAATCCCCAATTTATGATTTTAGTCTTGTGATCATGTTATTCTCACACGCTTTATCTATCCCCATGCTGAAGTTCATAACTCCCATGCGTTTGATGGATTTCCTAAATTTTGGGTTTTAAATAATGATCCCCTTTTATGATTTTAAAGCTTTTATATGGCATTATTAGTACTTCCATTTAGTGCTGGTGGGTTGTGAACACCCGATACCTACGTGTTTTACATGAATTCAGCTTTTCAAGTACTCAATTAGTTAATTCATGAATCTTATCAGCATACTCAAATGTTCATATTCATGATGAACACTATAAGTTATGTAATAGCATTCAGTTGACTTTAGTTCAGTTCAGTACTAGTGTCAGTTTAGTTGGGAGTAGGATTTAGTACCGAGCGAACCTAGAGATGGGGGTTCACCCGCCAATTAGTATGGGATTTAGTACCAATCAAATATAGAGATAGGGCCTCACCCACCAGTTAGGACGGGGTCCTTAGCAGCAGTCCCTAAGTTCCAAAACTATGTAGTCAAAGTAGGATTATGAGATGTCACTTGCCAGTTTAGGACTGACACTTTTTTAGGGGTCCCTCTCCAAGTTTGGGATCGTCTCCCTAGTCTTTCAAGACATCATATTAGTGGATCCACACAGACAGTGTTAGTATCTGTGGCACGATGCTGACACCTTTCCAACTGGGGTTACACATTGGACCTTAATTTGCTCAGATTGGGGCATGTCGGTTAGATGATACCTCCCACAGTCTCAGTACAATATTAAGTATAGCTTTTGTACAGGTTTGCTTGACCAAGTGTACAAACTTTTAGTTATTCAGTTATATTGATAATAGTTTTTTAGATTTTAGATTTATGCTTAGTTTTTCATTCTCAGATGTTACAATTTTCATGTATTCATGTTCAGTCATTGCATGTTATTCGGTTAGTCCTTATTTTATATGCACAATAGTACCCTATGTATATCATCCTAACCTCATCTCATATACCAGTACATTCAAAGTACTGACTGCATACTCTTCTTTATGCTATGATGTTTTATATAATAGGTTCAGACATAGTTTCCCGACTGTAGTTAGATAGCTCAGCGTAATCCAACAGCCGTAGCGGTGAGTCCTTATTCATTGAGGACATGTTATGTTTTTTTGGGTATTTTAGTATTTCATTTTATTTAGTTAGTTGAATTTAGTTGGGGATCTATTCCATCAACTCTTCAGTTAGTTTAAAGGCTTTGAGATATTCAGACATACAGTTAGACAGTCAGTTACTTTCAGTTCTTATAAGCTGTTTTAGACATTCAGTGTTTCGTATTTTAGTATTCAGATATATATTACATTTTCAGTTTATCTTCCGCACATGTGTTACATTTATATTTTATTCAGTGCTCATAGAAGGTTGTAGCTCATGGGTTAGCTTATGGTTACTTATAACCGTAAGCACCATTATCGCGACTAAGGGGTAGTCTTGGGTCGTGACAAAATTTAGTATTAGATACCAAGGTTTTAAAATGTCCTAGGGAGTCTGAAAGCCACTTTTAGTAGAGTCTTGTGCATGGGTGTGAAGCGCGCTACACTTATGGACAAGAGGTTACAAGATATTTTAGCAAGAGTTTCCCTTCTTTCAGTATTCATGTCGTATGAAAGAGCATGATCTCTACTTAAACTCTCTGTCTAACTTATCCTTTATTCTATTTATAGATAATGCCTCCCAAAACAACAAAAGAAGGAGTGGGAATCAGCCCGCACCACCGCCTGTTAAGAAAAATCCCTTGAATGAGCATGTCTCTCATGCCGAGCTCAGAGATACTTTTACTACTTGAGCTTATTCAGTAGTTGCTTATAATAATTAGTGAGCTGCTTTCCAGCTAATCCAGTGGCAAATACAGTTGCTGCTAAGATTTGAGATTTCACCCGAATAAATCCCCCTTTGTTTTTGAGATCCAAATCTGAGGAGGATTCGCAGGAGTTTCTTGATATAGTTCAGAAAGTGAAAAATGTTATAGGGGTCAAGCGAGTGAGAGTTTAAAGTAGGCTGCATAAAATTTGCAGGATGTATCTCACACCTGGTTTCAAATATACAAACATACTAAGCCTAAATGAGTAAACTTACAAAACCAACATAACATGTATTAAGTAGATTTGATTAACTGAATGAATGGTGTCTGTGTGACCGAACAACTAAAATCTGAGAAAAGGGATAACTAACATTGGTATGTTGAGTAGTGGATATATGAATACTGATCATGTAAAACTGAATTATACTTAGTCTGAATAACTGGACTGAAACTGTGGGGTACTGTACATATAAGATAAGGACTAACTGAATAACATAAGATAACTAAGCATGAATGAATGAAACTATAATATCTGAGAATGCAAGACCAAGCATAAGCATATTTCTAAAATAATTTGTAAGTTGAAAGACTAAAATTTGTATAACTAAATAACTGTAAATCTGTATGCTTTGGTCAAGCAAACCTGAACTGAATATATACTGAATACTATACTGAGACTGTGGGAGCTATCATCTAACCAACATAAATCATGTGAGCTATCATGGAGTCCAACTTTTGACCCACGTTAAGGAGGATTGTTCTATCCTTGCCATTGGAATAGAACCTGAACTGTAGTGATCACTAAACTGATGTCCCAAAGGACTAAAGAGTCACTCTCTTCTGAAAGGTGCTCTTATAAGATATATGTCAACCCTCAATTGGCAAGAAGAAATCTCAAACCTACGTTGGCTACATAGTTTTGGAAGGTCACACCCTATACTAGCAGGAATGCCCCCATCCCTGGGTTTGCTTGATGCTAAATCCTACTCCCAACTGAATGACACTGGAATTCTAACTGGTGCATTCACTGTTAACTGATAAGCTCAGTTCATGGTATTTTGAAAACAAAAGTGCATACCAATTTTGAAGTAATTATAAACATATAAACTGATAGTGCTCAACATGATCACGGTGTTATGAATATGATAATTAAACCATGGTCTGGCCGACTTGTTACTTGAAAAATGGAAATATGTATAAACTCATAGGTATCAGGTGTTCTTAACCTGCTAGAACTGACTGACCAGAAAGAATGATATCAACACTTAAAACTGAAGTATGGGAATCATGGTTCAAACACCCAAAACAAGGGCATTTTATCAAATATGTGGAAAGCATGGATTTGTACATGGGGATATTCTAAACAGGGCATTCAACAAATTATGAAATTTACTTGAGTAAGACATGAGAAACTAAAAATCATAGCATGAGGAAATCAAATCTTGCATGGGATCATACATGGGTTGAATTTAACTTAAATGATCATGAAAACATGAAATTCAATCTTTCTTGAACATATAAAATACTATAATAATAGAAAGTTCATTCTTTAATTGAAAGAAAAGGGTTTTTGGGCTCCAAGGGTGAATAGGACCCATGGATGAATACCCCACATACCTTAAACTTCAAAACATAGGAAAGAAAGCCCATTCTTGAAACTTTGTTGAACATTCTTGAACTTGGAAAACTTGGATTCTTGATTTCTTGGGGAAAAAGGAATTAAATTTGTTCTTGGGGAAAGTGAATCATTTTCTTGGGAGAAAAATTAGAGAAGAAGGCAAAATTAGACCCTAACTAATGGCCAAATCATGTTATGAACAATTGGGTTGAGGGGGAAAAGACCCAATTGCCCCTCAGTCATCTAAATAAAAAAAATTGGACACAACTATGTCACCGCGACTCGGTTTTATTGCGTTGGTTTACTGGTTCTGACGAAAATGATCATAACTTTTTGATCGGGTATCAAATTAAGGAGAAACAGGTACCGTTGGAAAGCTAATTCAATTATCTACAATTTGGTGGGTATTGAGCTGAAAAATTCCATGTATATCAAAAGTTATACATATTCAAATTTGACCCTTATAGAATCGAATACCAAACTTTGGACGAATCAAAGGCTCTTAGTTCAACTTTGTTCTAAGTGATTTTTATGAATATTTTTTGCCTCATAAGCATTTCATACGTTAGGATAATGATTATGCTTGAATTCAAATTATAAATCAAGAACTGGACACAACATCCTCACCGTGATGCGGTATTTCCGCCATGGGAATAACACCACGACACGCAGTGACTTGCTGGATTCGTGATCCAAACATGACCCAATCCTCATCGGAAAAATCCAAAACTTCTCTGAGACATGCTTGTTACACCCCTATACATGAATTAACTCAAAAACTAACATCTCTGGGTCGAAAAGGTCAAAATGAAAATCCTTAAAGTTTAAAGGTCTTAAAAGTGACTAAGTTCCCAACACTTAGTGATAATTTTAGGCCTTAAGCCCCTTATGCATGTAACTAAGAGATGGATCGAGCTAAGATTAGTACGGGGTATTACAATTTCTCTCCCTTGGGAATATTCATCCCCAAATAAGATTGGTTAGACTAAGAGTATTTTACTAAGGTAACTGAGCACATATACTGAACATACATGACTTGGAACATGAGTGCATAACTTGGTCTGAGCATGATACATGAACTAAACTAATTTCGAGAATACATGCAATGACATGAGAATGGTTATAAGGTTAAGATAGAAATGAGAGAGTCAACTTATGAGAAACCATTACCTCAGGGTGGAGTTGGTTTCATGAATAAAATTTGAGAGTTTTAGGACATGAAAACTTGGGGTGTTATAATATCTCCTTCTTGGGATCATTTGTCCCCCAAATGATACTAACTTGGCTGAAATACTAAGGAAAGACTGAGTTGATGCATGAGACACTTATGAACTAATTCATAACTGAATATCTGAATCTAATACATGATGCATGAACTGAACTGGATTCACAATTTACATAGATCCGAACAAACTATCTCTTAGAACGGCCACATTCATGAAACTTCAGATAGTAAGACTAGATCGGAAGATAAAAAACCATAGGAACTTGTCTGTCTAACTACTAAACTAAACTGCTGGCTAAACGTACTGAATTATACTGAAAGCTTATACTCAACCATACATTCCACTTCAAAACTGCACTTTACTTGAGGCTACTTAAAATATTCATATGGGCACTGATACCTCTATCTACTGAGGTTTGAGCTGAACTAATTTCTCTCACTATGTCCAAGCCTACTCGAATCTATAAAGTACTACATATCACACCATAACACTAGACCGAATCATGAATTCAATATAGCCTGTGCTTTCATAACTTCTTATCTTATGAATAATTCCTATTACCACTTCAATAACTATATTCAACCCTTACTAGGCATTCACTGATACATAATGCATTCATCAACATATAAGCATGACATTCAAGCCTATCATCATAACCATATACACACTTAAAAAAACACCTATACAAGAATTTTCTCATATCCTCCAAACCTCTATCATTAACAACTTCCATCTACTACCCTAAGAAAACACACACAAAAATTTTAAATAATGATGACATATAGCCAAAAAATTGTCCTCAATGTTACTTGACACTTATAGCCTTAGCTAAAGTAAGCATATAATAATCTTTTGTCAATAAGAAATATTTACTCTCTTCTATCTAAACAATTATTCATCATCACTATCTTAACCTAAGGAGAGGTCACTAAAAGGTTAGAACATGAGGACCTGAAGCATGCAAGAATATTATGCATAACTGGGATACTTAACTGAGGCCTGAGGAATAGAGTATCCAGAACATGGATTCATTATAAAGATCAAAACTAATGATATACATGACATAATCTGAATTTTGCTGATCATTAAGATGTAGTATGAGTACCTGAAACTGAACATACTGTAAAGCATGAGTACATGAGTCATGAGCTGCATGACTTGAGTTTGGAATTTACAAATTCTTAGAATATGACTCGTACTGCTGAATGAATCAGAACTCCTTATACTAAGAACGAGGAGCACACATGATTCTATATAAGTTCATGAACATGAACTATGATCATAGAGCTGACGTGTAAGGCATAAGTAAATGTCATTATGACTGAAGTATGAAAATTTACTCTGAGATAAGAATGGTTCGGGTATCTTCCTCCCTAGTGTTATTCTATAACACACTGCCATCACTATTAGAATTTTAGAGCTTGACTTGGTTTCTTGTTCTATCATCTCCCCCTTAGCTTTAAGCCATCATCATAAGTTTGTGAACCCCTTTAATAAACTTTAACTGAGCTGCAACCACTTTACTCTAGAGCCATGTGACACCCAACCTTAGGATAAGGAGTTCCACATTGGAAAAACACAGGAGAGATGCTAGGTATAAAAGTAAGTAAGCCTTACTCCCTAGTGATGTGTTTCAAAGTCGTGCGGGCTTGGGCCTAAAGTGGACAATATCACTAGTGGGTTGAGGAGGTACAGGGGTCTCTCGGGCCATAATGGTTCAGGATACCCATCGTGACTAGGGCCTCGGCTTGAGTTGTGACAGATTTTAAGGGTATCTCGAGCCTTCGTGGGTCGGGATACTTGCTGCGGCCAGGGCCTTAGATCGGGTTGTGACAAAATAGTATCAGAGCTGCTCCTATGTCAACTCTATTAATGTAGGCCAGAGTTGAAACTGAGTGTAGGCAAATCCCGATAAGGTTGGGCAAACCTCAGTCTTGAGTCTAGGAAAATGCTATTCAGTGAGGCAAACCTCAGCGAGGACGCTGAGTCCATAAGAGAGGGGCTGTATGTGACACCCTAACTTAGGATAAGGAGTCCCAGATCGGCAAAACATAGGAGGGATAATGGGTATATAAGTAAGGAAGCCTTACTCCCTAGTGATGCATTTTAAAGTTCTGTATTCCTGGGCCCAGAGCGGATAATATCACTAGTGGATTGGGGAGTTCTAGGGGTATCTCGAGCCTTGATGGTTCGGGATACCCATCGCGGCCAGGGCCCAGGCTTGGGTTGTGACAGAGTTCAGGGGTATCTCGAGCCTTTGTGGGTTGGGATGCCCATCGTGGCTAGGACCTCAGATCGGGTCATGATAGAAAATGTAATGCCCCATAGTTTTCTCGACTTTATATCACTTTTTAGTAAGCTTGGAGGGTCAATCTTTTGAAAAATTTTCTAAGTTTCAAAAGGACAATCATGTTTTGAACCCCTAGCCTATGATGATTTTTATTTTTTACCTTCCCGACCTTGGAAATTTTATTTTTAAGTTGTTTCATGTATGGGGGAGTAAAAGGGATGTACCGAGGAATTTTTGGATTCTTTGAAAAATTTAGAGGTGTGTTTAGACGTTGGAAATAGTGAATCAATGTGAAGTTGACACACCACATCGATGGTCACGTCGATGAAGTAGTGAGCCGATGAGATACTGATGTATCACATCGATTGGCACGTCGGTGCCCAGTTCGTATCTTTTAAATGACTGGCCTTGGGGAGGGCAATTCAGTCATTTTCCTTCATTATAACAATGCCATAATACAAAATTAAAGAGTCCTCTTAGAAGCCAAGAATTTCAAGAACTTAAGATAGATCCGGGTTCCACTCTCCCTCCTAAGAAATATAAGGTACGTGGGGTTTTCCTCAAACTACATGGGCTGATTTAAAGTCTTAAATATGATTTAAAGTTTAGAATTTATGAATTTACAAAGTGGTTTTGAAATTTACATTTCGATTGTGTATTATGGACTCTTAAATGGAATTATTGTTTTGGTCTTGAGGCCTTTTCCCCAAATTGATTTGTAATCTTATAAATGTATGTATGCAATCGAGTTGAGAGCAAGACTACTTACGCTCCCTCTCATGTTGCAACACTTCTTGATTTTAGAATGTTATAAGTTGAAGAATATTATTAAGAAGCATAGTATCAATGTTCTTAACTATTATTGAATAATTTAAGATTGATTTTCAAATTGATGAGGGGAAGGTTCTGCATGTTGATAAATGTTGAATATATATATAATGAAAGAATTACATGGTTTGCTAAAATTACATGGCCACCAAATATTTGTTGAAATGGTTGAAGGAATGATCTTTGCATAAATGATAAATGCATTGAAGATTGAATTTTCCTGAATTATTTGAAGTATGGTGTTCTGAACTTTATGTTTTGAAAGAGAAAAACTGTGAAATAATTTTATGGCTCAGAACATGACTTGCAAGACTTGGTATGACAATACCAATGAACAAAATGCCATAGTAATTCAGAACAGAACAAAATGAAGATTATTATTCATATTTTCAGATTTTGAATATAGAATGATTCAGTTTTGAAAAGGCTGAAAATGGGCTTAAAGAGAGATAGGTGGTTTCCCAAAGAAGGAATGAGTTTAGGTAACTCATTGCCTAAAATCGTATTTTGCTAATACGGGTTATTATGTCCTCTAGAGGGATTTTATGCTTGCCTAGTGTCCTATGGTATATTAGAATTAGAAACTCCAACCTTTGCGACAAACTTGGGTTGGGGGCTTGGCTGCCGAGTTAAGGGTAGATTCCATATAGCCTGTGGACTGTTTGACTTGTAAGGTGGACCACCTAACTCAGAAGTAATACAAAATCATGATCTGCATTGATCAAAATATTTTTATGATTTTCAAAGAATTGCCCATGTGTTTTGACCTATATCATGCATGATGTTTCATGATCTGATCTCATCTATTTTTTATATATAAATTCATTATTTTGGATTTACTCTATGTACCAGTACAATTGTATTGACCCCCTATATTTCAGGGTCTGAGGCTTAGTCTAGAGGTCCTGCTAAGCCGTAGATTTCTCAGACAGAAGTACAGAGTGCAGTTGGTGAGACTTTTCTTTTTCGGAAGGCCTAATACTTTTCATTTAGTCTTTATTTATTTTAGTTTGGGTCCACTGGGGGCTTTGTCCCAGATTCAGAAAGTTTGTTTATGTCGTATGTAATAG
Source organism: Capsicum annuum (assembly GCF_002878395.1). NCBI lineage: Eukaryota > Viridiplantae > Streptophyta > Magnoliopsida > Solanales > Solanaceae > Capsicum > Capsicum annuum. The sequence continues at coordinate 212,160,899 of NC_061113.1, forward strand.
AGATTTTGCAAACTAAAAGAGACGATGTTTAGATGTTGAAAATTTATTTCTATTTTATTAAACAGATTTTAGATTTATGACCATGGTTCCATTTGATTCATTTATGCACCCTTTCTTTATTATTCGAGTATTATGCATGGTAACTAGATGTAGAAGAGTGTTCGAATCACTATGATTCGGGATGCTCGTCACGGCTAGGGTTCCGGCTCGGGTTATGACAAACTTAGTATCAGAGCACGGTTTATGGTCCCAGGGTGTTTACAAAATCACATCGGGTAGGGTCTTATTTATGGGTGTGTAGCATCCCACACTTATAAGCAGGAGGCGACTAGACGTCTAGGAATGTTTCCCTTCTTTGTGATTTAGTTTAAGCTGTAGAGCCTGAATGTTCCCTAATCAATGGTCTCATATATTTTTGAAAATGTATTATGCCTCCACGCTGCTCTAATGATCAGAATGCCCAGACAGAAAATGTTTGTCCTTCTCATGGGATGACGACACGTAATTGGCTTACTTTCCTAATTTTTTTGCTGCTCCGGGAGTCCATCCTGTTTAGACCAGTCTTCCCAGGGCACCTAGGGCTCCTCGGTCTGGGACTAATCACACCTAACCTCCCCAGAGAGAGATATCAAATGCTGAGTTTAGGTAGTTGATGCATATGATTGCACAGTTGGTAGCTTCGTAGGCTCGATAGTCGGAGGATATTGGGTGTGTGTCAGCCACACCTGAGGCTACATGGGTTGTTTAGTTCATGAGGATGAACCTACCTAAGTTTACTGGTACAAAGGTGGAGGAGGATCTATAAGAGTTCATAGACAAGATAGAGAAAATATTTTGAGTGATGCATTTGGATGAAGTAGAAGGGGTGGAACTAGCGGCTTATCAATTGAAAGAGGTAGAAAATCAATGGTACATTGAGTGGGAAGATTCGAGGGGTGAGAATACTGAGCCTTCTTTGTGGGGCAAATTTGTTGAAGCCTTCCTTGACCGATTCTTTCCCCAAGAGTTGAGGGAGTTTAAGGCTGAAGAGTTCATGAACTTAAAACAAAGTAAGATGAGCGTTAAGGAGTACACCTTAAAATTCAAACAACTATCCCGTTTGCTCCAGAATTGGCTGAAAATATGAAGGCCCATATGAGAAAGTTTGCATCCGGCCTTTTGAATGATTTGGTATTGGAGTGCAAGGGGGCGATATTGAATAGGGACATAGATTTTTCTAGATTGTCTATTCATATGCAGCAGGTTGAGGAGCAGAAAAAAGGGTTGTTGAAGCAAAGGAGAAGGATAGGCAGGACAAGAGGGCCAGAGCAGCAGACCAGAACCACAGTAAGTTACAAAATGGTAATTGGGGCAACAGGTGGTAGAGTTTTGGAGCAATGTCCAGTCTGCAGCGAGCGCTCCAGCGCCCAGACCTCCAGTTGATCGATGATCTTAAAATTTTCAGATCAATCATGCATTTGGGGCGCTGGGTACCTAGTCCCAGGGCAGTGTGGCTCATTCACCTCAGTTCTTCCCGTAATGTCAAAATTGTGGCAAGCGCCACCTAGGAAAGTATCAGTGGGGCAGGCTGGTGTGTTATACTTGTGGTCAGACGGGTCATTTCTAAAGTGATTGTCCTTCTGGTAGAAGGAAATTTGATGGTTCTAAGTCCCAAGAAAACTCCTCCGCACCACCGCTACCTCTAAAAGGCACTACTTCAGCTACAGGAGTGGTCGTAATCGGTTGTATGCCTTGTCAAATCTCTAGAAGGCAGAGGCCTCGCTAGATGTAGTCACGAGTACGTTATAAATTTTCTCCCAAGATATATATATGTTACTTGATCTCAAGTCTACCCTATCTTATGTAACCCCATATGTGGCAGTCGGTTTTAGGTTTGAACCCGAAGCTATTGTAGAACCTTTCTCTGTTCCACTCTGGTAGGTGATTCTGTTTTGGCTAGGAGAGTGTATAAAAATTATGTTGTAGCTCTTTGTATCCATGATACTGTGGTAGACCTCATAGAGCTTGATATGGTTGATTTTGATACTATCTCAGGAATGGACTGGCTCTATTCGTATTACGCCATGCTAGATTTTAGAACCCAAAAGGTGACTTTCTCTTTTCTGAATAAACTAGTGAGAGAATGGGAGGGTCATTCGTTAGAACCTAGAGAGAAATTTATATCTCACCTCAGAGCCCGTAAGCTTATTTCCAAAGGTTGTTTGTATCATTTGATCAGAATAAAAGATTCAAACACTAAAAGTTCTTCTCTTTAGTTTGTCCCCATAGTTAATTAATTTCCAGAAGTCTTTCCCGATGATCTCCCAGAGATACCACCTGATAGGGAGATAGATTTTGGTATTGATTTATTATCGGACACCCACCCATTTTTATTTCGCCATATAGAATAGATCCTGCTGAATTGAAAGAGCTAAAAGAGCAACTAGCAGATCTCCTTGATAAGGGCTTCATCCGTCCTAGTGTTTCCCCCTGGGGTGCACCTGTACTCTTTATGCGCTAGAAAGATGGTTTCCTTCATATGTGTATAGACTACCGCCAGCTGAATAAGGTCACTGCCAAGAATAAATATCCCCTTCCTAGAATTATTGATCTCTTTGACTAACTTCAGGGTGCTAAGTGTTTTTCAAAGATAGACCTTTGTTTGGGGTATCATCAGTTGAAGGTTAGGGGGGTTGATATTCCCAAAACAGCTTTTTAAACCCGATATGGTCATTATGAATTCTTAGTTATGTCTTTTGAATTGACCAACGCCCCTACAACCTTCATGGATCTAATGAATAGGGTGTTCCATTAGTTTTTGGATTTTTTTGTCATAGTTTTATTGATGACATTCTGATCTATTCTAAGAGTGAGAAGGATTATGCCAGATACCTCTGAATTATTCTTTAAACCCTCAAAGATCATGGATTGTATGCAAAATTTTCCAAGTGTGAATTCTGGATTAAAGCCATTGCTTTCTTGGGGCATATTGTGTCTAGTGAGGGAATAAAGGTTGATCCCCAAAAGATTGAGTCAGTGAGAAAGTGGCCTAGACCTACGACTCCAACCGATATTTGGAGCTTCTTGGGTTTAGTGGGGTATTACAGAAGGTTCGTAGAGAGTTTTTCTTCCATAGATTCTCCACTTACCAGATTGACACAGAAAAAGGTGAAATTTGTGTGGTCAGACTCCTGTGAAAATAGTTTTGAGAAGTTGAAAGACAAGTTGACTACTACACTTGTTTTGACTCTTCTGGAGGGTACAGAGGGTTTTGTAGTGTATTGTGATGTGTCCCGGGTGGGACTTGGGTATGTATTTATGCATCATGGTAAGGTGGTAGATTATGCATCTAGACAGTTAAAGGTGCACGACCGAAACTACCCCACCCATGACTTGGAGTTAGCGGCTATAGTATTTGCACTTAAAATTTGGCGGCATTATCTGTATGGGGTACATGTTGATATTTTCATTGACCACAAAAGTTTGTAGTATGTTTTCTAGCAGAAAGAATTGAATATTAGGCATAGGCATTGGTTGGAACTGTTGAAGGATTATGACATGAGTTTGCACTATCATCCGGGCAAGGCGAATGTGGTGGCCGACGTCCTCAACAAATTATCTATGAGCAGTCTTTTTCATATTGAGGAAGGGAAAAAGGAGATGGTGAGAGATATTCACCGGCTAGCTAATCTAGGGGTGCGACTTCTGGATTCCAAAAATGAAGGAGTAGTTGTGCATGAGATAGAAAAATCCTCCTTATGTGCTGAAGTGAAGGAGAAGCAGGCCGAGGACCCCATTTTGATGTAAATCAAGAAAGATGTGGGTCAATAGAAAGTGATGTCTTTTGAAATTGGCGGTGATGGGATTTTGAGATATCAAGGTAGGTTATGTGTGCCAGATGTGGATGGTTTGAAGAAAATAATTCTTGATGAAGCTCACACTTCAAGGTATGTTGTTCACCCAGGCTCTACTAAGATGAACCATGATCTTAAAACTATATATTGGTGGAATAATATGAAGCACGATATGGCTGATTTTGTTTCCAAGTGTTTGAATTGCCAACAAGTTAAAGTGGAACATTTGGGGACAGGTGGTACTTCCTAAGAGATAACTTTGCCGATGTGGAAGATGATCAATATGGACTTCAATATGGGACTTTCGATGTCCCAAAACCAGTATGATTCTATTTGGGTAATTGTGGATCAGCTGGCCAATTCAGCATACTTTTTACCTATGAGGTCTAACTACGTGGGAGATGATTATGCCAAACTGTACATTGAGGAAATAGTTCGTTTGCATAGGGCACCGGTATCCATTATATCCAATTAAGGTACGCAATTCTCTTTGTAGTTTTGGAAATCTTTTAACAGAGGCTTAGGTACCCAAGTGAACCTGAGTACTGCATTCCACCCTCAGATAGATGGGCAAGCTAAGTGCACTATTCAAACCCTTGAGAACATGTTGAGGGCTTGTGTAATAGACTTCAAAGGTAGTTGGGTAGATCATTTTCCATTGATAGAGTTTGCCTACAATAATAGCTACCATGCCAGCATTAAGATGCCCCCATGATGTGTGAGCAGATGGTAACACATTTGAGGCTTTTAACTAAGAATAATTGCAAAGTCTTAAGCAACTTTTGTCGTTTTTTATTGTTTTCTGTTTGATATTGCAGTAAAAGCCTATATGCAAGAGAACCAGCAATAATGGAAATAAAAGAGTTGATTTCTGATCAAGTAGAGAGGGAAGTATAGCTAACGACTTGTCTGATAAGTTGTCAGCCTTGTGATAAGCTATCAGAGATGCCGTCAGTCTTAGACAGAGAATGGTCTTCAGTTGGAATTCATGACAACATCTGTGATAGGCCGTCAGAAGTGTGATAAGCCGCCAAGCTCGTCGTTAGGCTTAGACAGAGAATGGGCTTCAACTGATACATGATGACATCTATGATAGACCATCAGAAGTGTGATAAGCCATTAGGCTCATCGTTAGGCTTAGGCAGGGAATGGGATTTGAAGTGAATAAGCGACAACAATTCAGATAAGTCATCACATGTCTAATAATCCATCATGTCTCATCATCAACCTAAGGCAGAGATTGTCAAAAGTGAAGAGGAGCTGACGACAGTCCTGATAAGTCATCCGACCCCTGATAAGCCATCACATACATCGTTGCCTGTCCGAGAAAATACTGTGATCTGTGATTTTGTTTCCATAATTAGGCTGAAGTATTTAAAGCATATGTTAGGGTTTTCTAATCATAGGGGGGTGGAACTGACGTTTTGAGAATATCTTCTCTCTTGTTTTCTGACTTAAAATTTACAATTATTTTTGGAGAGATTATTACAATTGTTTTGGGATTGTCTACTGTGAATCAAATCTGAGAAACACTTGTTGCTATTCATCTTGCTGTAAGTTCATATATCAAACTATGAATTCAACTTGTTGTCTTGATTATTTTATTATGAGTAGCTAAAGTCCCTTAACTCGAGTTGTGGGATCAATGGGTTTGGGTTTGTAACATAACTAAGTGTTCAAGATTCTAACGGTGATAGAAACTTCTTGTTAATTCCATTATTTTATACTTTGAATATTGGTTGCAAACAATAGGCCTTGCTTACTGGTGGTTTGCTTTAGATAAGAAATCAACCCTAGTAAGAAGTGAATTATCAACAAGGACTTGGAAGCATCAAACTTCTATTTAATAATTAATGCTGTAACAAGATTAATTAACTTGAGATAAAATCTGTTATGAAATATAAATTCCCTAAGGTCGAGAGAATTAGGTGGTTAAATGTCTAAATAGGTTGAGAAACATTTAGACATAACTTTGACAAGAATAGTCTGCTGTTCCTACCTACCACAAGAATCTTGAACCGTTACTAGCGTCTGCCAAATCCCAACACCCATAGTGAACATAACTTTGATTTTCCTTATCATATTGATTTCAAACACTGAATTGAGAAGTAATTATTTGTTAACTTTCATAAAACTCCCATTCACAGGAAATTGATAACTATCAGTTGATTAATTCACAGATAACTTAAATTCACACCATATACCCTGTGGGATTCGTCCCTAACCTAGCTAAGTTATATATTGACAGCGATAGCTTACATTCTCGTAAGAGAGGTGTAGTTTGAGCATTATCACCCCTTTTGAGGCACTTTATGAGAGGCAATTTAGATCTTCAATTGGGTTGTATGAAGTAGGTTAAACGCAATTATTTGGGCCTGATCTTGTTGATCAGTTAATGGAGAAGGTGAAAATCATTAGAGAGCGACTCAAGACAGCCTAGAGTCACCAAAAATCCTACGTCGATGTTATAAGAAGGGATCTGGAATTTAAGGTTGGTGATTGGGTATTTTTAAAGGTCTCCCCTATGAAGGGAGTCTTGCGATTCAGGAAGAAAGGAAATATGAGTCCTCATTATATAGGACCATATCGTATTGTGAGAAAAATAGGTGGGGTCATTTATGAGTTAGAGTTGCCCACAAATTTGGCTTCTGTTCATCCTGTGTTTAATGTGTCCATGTTGAAGAAGTGTATTAGAGATTATTCCTTAGTGTTTCCTATAGAGGAGATCAAGGTAACAGACTCTTTATCATATGAGGAAGAGCCTATTTCAATCTTGGATCACCAAGTTCGAAAGTTGAGGAGTAAGAAAATAACTTCGGTCAAGGTGTTGTTCAAGAATAAAAAATGGAGGAAGCTACTTGGGAGTCAGAAGATGACATAAGAAGCAGGTACCCAGGCCTCTTTGAGATAGTGAGTAATGACATAGAAGGTATCACTTATTTACTCTCTCTATACTCTTTCTTTTCTTTGGTATGTTTGAAATCGTGCTTGTCTGTGCTCTAAGCCATCATTCGGGGATGAATAATCCCAAGGGGGGATAATGTGATGCCCCATAGTTTTCTCAACTTGATATCACTTAGTAGTAAGCTTGGAGGGTCAATCTTCTAAAAAAATTTTTAAGTGTCAAAAGGAGTTAGTCACATTTTGAACCCCTAACCTTTGATGAATTTTATTTTCGACCTTCCCGACCTCAAAAAGTTAATTTTTAAGTTGTTTCATGTTCTGGGAAGTAAAAGGGATGTGTCGGGGAAGTTTTGGATTTTTTGGTCAATGTTAGAGGTGTGTTTGGACATTGGAAAGAGTGAATCAACATGAATTTAATGCGCTGCATCGATGGTCGCATCGATGAAGCAGTGAACCGACGTGATACCAATGCATCGTATTGGTTAGTGCATCGATGCCTAGATTGTGAATTCTTTTAAATGACTGGCCTTGGAGAGGGTAATTAGTCATTTTCCTTTATCATAACTCTGCCAAAACACAAAATTAAAGAGTGTTTAGGGCAAAATATCATCAAAAACGACTCTTATCATCTCAAATCAAAACCCTAGTGCCTCCCCAATAGATCAAGAGTCCTTATGAAAGCCAAGAATTTAAGAACTTAGGCAAGATCCGGGTTCCACTCTCCCTCCTAAGAAATATAAGGTACGTGGGGTTTTTCTAAAATTACATGGGCTGGTTTAAACACTTGAAATGATTTAAAGTTTTAAATTCATGAATTTACAAAAGGGTTTTGAATTTACATTTCGATTGTACATTATGGACTCTTAAATGGAATTATTGTTTTGGTCTTGAGGCCTTTTCCCCAAATTGATTTGTAATATTATATATGTATGTATGCAATTGAGTTGAATATTAACTTGAGAGCATGACTACTTACTCTTTTCTAAATCTGATCAATACAAAACTAAATTAAAATGACTACAACTCTTCTTTTACAAAACAACACTGGATTCAAATACACTAACTCTACTGACTGTCTATGAAGCCTCTACTAGTATTGACTATAGGTAATCGATACATAACCCCCAACTATCCCAAATCAATATGACTAAAGAAAGAAAAATAAAATATTGCTCAAACTGTATGTTGACTCAAGCCCTTGAATCAAAAGGACTCATCACCTGATGACTGAAAGCTACAAACTATCTAAATATGGTACGCATGCTATAACTCGTACCTACATTATGAGACAATATAGCACATAGACGTATATGTGGATTAGTACTTTGAGGATATACAGACTATATGGGGGTGGATGCATAAGTAAAACATAATATCATTCATCATAATTTGTAAAACAATGCATGCTAAATGTAAATGACTCACATAAGCTAGAATATCTGAATCTAAAATAATCAGAAGCAAATCATACTTTATAAATCTAGTGAGTCATAACATTTAGTTCTGAAAGTTGTGCTAGTATTCTGTCCGTAAATCATACTGTCAAAGTGTAAAAAGATCTCACTTCTGAATCTGAAATCTGAAGCTAATATATTTCTATAAAGCATAATTTGAGTAAAATTTGTGAGCCTTTACACTTAGTTTTCTAAAATCTTTTCTGTTATTCTTTTCTCATAGTCTTTTCTATTAGGGAAAATACTTTTAGAAACTATTCTGAAAATCTTTACTATTACATTGTAGGGAGTTTTTTCTAACCGGCATAAACTATGTGAGGTAACATGGAGTCCAACATATTGTTCCCCTATGGGGAAAACCTTATGATAGGGAGAAGTGTCATACTCTTGCCAAGGAGTATAACCTGAGCTAAGTGATCACATTTATAACTGTCACCCATATTGGAATGAGAATAATCTGAATCTGTACCTACGTTGGCTACGTAGTTCTGTGGAAGATAGAGCATGCTAATCCCATATGTCTCACTTGGTGCTAAATACTACTCTCTTCAAGATGTGCTTATTCTATTGGAAATCCACTTTAAAACTAGCATAAGGGTTTATTCTGAAACCAATTATGCATTTATCTGAGTTAATCTGTAAATAAAGATGATCTAATTTCTGTACTCTATAATAAATATGTAAAGTGGATTCTAAAGCTAAACTGAGGATCTGAAGATCAAATACTAATTAATTATCTAAAAATATGCTAATCTCAGGGTGCTTAAAGGCATAAGTTCTCAAAATATCAATGCTCAAAATAGAACTTAATAACCCATGTTTCAAACTCATGTAAATTCATAGCAAATCATCATGCTTAATATGCTTTTTGAAAATACTTCAACAACATCAAACTAATAAAATCATGAATCACAATATCATGCTTAAACTCAATTGGAAAATCTGGAAAATCACATTACATACATAAATATATGAAAATAGTCATGCAATTCAACATTCAATCACTTGTAAATTCATAATCTTCAAATACTGATAATTGGGTATGTACCCTAATTTCAAATAATAAGAAATTTTCTGAAAAATATAATTTTGGACACAAGCACGAAAGGATTGTCCTTTTTCATAACCCCACATACCTTAATTGTTCAAATTAATGAAGAAATTTGACTTGAATTCCTATTTGTGTCCTTAAAGGTTGTTTCTTGAAGAAGATGAATCAAATTGATGTTCTTGGGAATGTTCTCGAATGATTTTCTTGAATTTTTTGGAATAGAAAGCTTAATTCTTGATTGTTTTCTTGAATAGAAGGCGATGGAATGGATGAATTTTGAAGAGAATTGATTAGGGTTTGTTCTTGGGAGTAAAGTAGGATAATGGGGACCAAATAATGCCCGAATGGCGGCTACACATTGTTATATTATGACCTGGGTTAATGGGGGAAAGACCCCATTTCCCCTCATTCATTTAAAGAAAAAATTTGTAACCCGTATCCCGATTTTGCTCTTTGCCGCGATGCGGCACCATCGCGGCAGCTTACTGCCTCACACAAAAATGGCTATAAATTTTTGCTCGGGTATCAGATTAAGAAAAAATTGGTATCATTGGAAATATAATTCAATTATATACAATTTGGTGTGACTTGATTTAGCGTCAGTGCATCCAATTTAGTTCAATTGACGGAAGTCGATGAACATTCTGAGAGAACCATCTTTTTTATGCATGAATAGGACTAGAGCACTCCATGGGGAGACACTAGGCTTGATGATACCCTTATCTAAGAGATCTTTCAATTTCTCCTTTAATTCCTTAAGCTTAGTTGGAGCCATTCTATAAAGTGGAATAGAGATAGGTTGGGTATCTGGAAGGAGAGGATATCTGGAAGGAGATCTATTCCAAAATCAATTTTCCTTTCAGGAGAAATACCATAAACATCTTTGATAAAAAATGTCTAGAAATTCCCTTACCATAAAAAATGACTCGAGACTCAGAGTCTCAGAGTTTGAGTCCTTGACTTGTACGATATAGTAAATTCACCCCCTAGATATCATCTTTCTTGCTTTAAGATATGAGAATATCTGAATCATTAGGAAATTAGAACTGGAGAATTCTATTTCTACAATCAACTAAGGGATAACATGTGTGAAGTCAATTCATGCCAAGAATGACATTAAATTAAGTCATATCTAACTCCACAAGATCAATTAAAGTAAATTTTTTAGACATTGTGATATGGAAATTTATATATACCCATCTAGCTATAATGGACTTACCCACTGGGGTAGACACTAAGAAAGACTCTACTAATATTTTTTGACTAATACCGAAGTCTACAGCTATGTAAGGGGGTCACAAAGGGAAGTGAAGCTCCGGGATCTAGAAGTCTAAAAATATAAAAGACTTGTAACATACATGTAACCATATTGAGAGAACTTTCCTGATCATTCTGAGTCTAGAAAACATAAAGTATGCTCTGACACTGCCCATTGGTGGCACTGGATGTGGAACCCTACTGAGTCGGGCAACCTGCTGGAGCTACAGAAGAATGAGACTACCCTGATTGTGCGAATCACCTCTCTTCGGGGCTACTTCCTGAAACATCTTGATCTTGTGTCTTGGCTTGCCACACCCAAAACACACATTACGGCTTTCCTAATATTCACTATAATGGTTCCTACTACACTTCTTGTAAAGTGGGTTGGTATGGCCACTTTTTACACTACCTTGGGTCTTAGAGCCTGGCACTCTATCTCGACTGTCTTGCCTGAACTTAGGTAGTGGCACACTAGCCAAAGATGGAGATGAGACTAAAATTTTTTAGCAGAACTGGGAATGGTTACCGCCTTCTGAGTTTGGCTGAGAAAAGTTGAAGTTACCTGTTATGAACCTCTTATTCTCTCTTTCTTTCTCTATGAGATTTTCTTCCTAATTCTGATGAGCATACACCATAAGTCAAGATAGGTCCATATCCTTAATTAACATGGAGGTTATACACTCCTTAACCACACTATCAAATGCATCAGATATGGACTTACTCATTCTGGATCTATTGTCTGCCACCATAGTAGGAGCATACCTTGCAAAATGAGTGAACTTAAGTGAGTACTCCTTTATGCTTATACTTCCTTCTTCAGTTTATGAACTCTTGAACCTTAGTTTTCCTCAACTCTAGTAAGAAGAACCTATCTAGAAAGGCCATGGAAAACTCCTCTCACTTCATAGGCCCTTCCTTAACACCTTATCCTCTTTCTACTGTTTAAAATAGGTGTGAGCTACTCATATACAACCAATTCTACACTCTCATTCAAAGTGACACCCATGATATTTGTAACCTTCTATACCATATCCAGAAACTCCTACGGGTCCTCCTCAGACTTGGATCTAGAAGATAAAGTGGGATTCATTTGGGTGGATCCCTAATCCTAGATGCAGCTGTATTTGCCACTGGATTGGCTATGACAATAGCTTGCTGGTTATTCTGAGAAGCTATAGAATGGGCAAAGGCCATGAATGCAGCTCAGAACTAAGCATTAAAAACATAGTCATTTAGGGGATCTTTATGAAGAGGTAGTGGTGCGGGTTGATCCGCGTTCCTTCTTCCATTGCTTCTTATGGAAGGTATTATATGTAAACATAAGGAAAAGTTAGAAAGAGTGATTCAATAGAGCTCATGCTATTTTGCATGACATGAACAATGAAAGAGGATAAACTTTCCTAAAACTTTTTGTGGCCTCTTGCCCATAAGTGTGGCATACTTCACACCCATGCACAAGACTCTACTCAACATAGCTTCCAGACTCCCTAGGATACTTTAAAACCATAGGATCTGATACTAAGTTTTTTTACGACTCGAGGCTACCCCTAGTCAAGGCATGGTATTTAAGGCCACAAGTCACCCCAAAATTAACCCATGGTCTTGTACCTACTATGATCACTAAACAAAATAAAAGTAAAACAACATATGCAGAAGATAAACCAACAAGTGACATTCAGTCTGAATACAAAAATATATAAAGAACATATCCAAAGTGTCTGGTAAAATACTGAAAACCAAAACTATCCGTAACATTTGATAACAACTAAAAGCTAAATGATTGTCTAACTATCTGAAAGCCTCTAAGAATCATGAGGAGTTGATGGTACAAACCCCCAACAAACTACAACTAACTAGATATAGATAGATACTAAAATAATAGCAAAACATACCACGTCCTCAATGAAAGAGGACTCACCACTACTGCTACTGGGTGATGCTGGACTGTCTACAAATGATCAAGAAACTGAGCGTCTGAACCTATGTTAGAAAACAAACATAGCACAATAGAAAAGTATACGGTTAGTACTTTGAATGTATTGGTATATGAGTTAAGGACTAACTAAATACATGCAAAACTGAATGAAATCCCATGAACATGTAAAATTGAATATAGAAAACCAAGTATTTTAATACATTGTCATTATCTGAGTAACTGGTATAATTTGTATAACTGGAGGAATAAATACTAAAAATTGACAACTTGATCTAGTAAAATTTAACTAAAAAAGATTGCTAATACAGGCTAAAACTGTGGAAGATATCATGTAACTGATATAAGCCATGGTTAGTACCATAGATTCCAACCTCTGACCCACGTTTAGAAGGGTTGTTCCATCCATACCATCAGAGTGGAACTTAAACTGGAGTGATCACTATATTGAGCCCATTTGGGCAAAGGGGGAAACACTCTTTGGTAAGACCTTAAATCCTATGGGGGAATATAGTTTCTAGGAAGTAGGATGTGTTGAAACCATACTTCCCTCTCGGTGCTAAATCCTACTCCCAACTGGATGGCACTGTTGTTATTCATGATTTAACATAATGTGGTATTGTACTGACAAGGATCAACTTGAACTTGAAAATAATAATGAAACCATAATCTGACTGACTAGCATTTGAAAAGTCTAAAATAGCAAGTAAACACATAGGTATTGGGTGTTCATAACCCGCTAGCACTAAATATTTTCAAAAGTATGATAAAAACTCTAAAAATAGTAATATGAGATCATAGTTCAGATACCCAAAACATTAGAAAGTTTAATACATGAGTATAATACATGAATTTAAGCATGGAAACCTATTAAACTTTAAGGATGGTAATTTCTCATCAAAATAACAAAATTCAAGATAAAACATCAAACTTGTAGTTGGAAACATGAACAAGTACAACTTTTATGCTCTTTAGTCCTTTAAATCACATAATAATATTATGCTTTCAACACATGAGTATTTTATAATGAACCCTAACTTAAACATAAAAATTTAACTCAAAAATCATACGTATGGGCATAAGGTTGAAAGGTTAACCTTGTTCAAAACCCCACATACCTTAATAGCTAGATTCTTGAAGATTGCTCAAACTTTGGAAGCTTGAATTATTGGATTGGGAAGGAGGAGGCTTTCTAATGAGAAAGTTTAAGAGGAATGGGCAAATAATGCCCCTATGGATGCCCCAAATCATGTTATAGATGACTTGGGCTGAGAAAAAAGACTCAATTACCCCTTGATTTCCTTAATGAAGGAGCTGGGCATAAGGCACCAATACACCACACCACTTGATTTAGGGGAGAGATTAAAGCATCATGCCACTTGCTCCAAGGGAGAGATTAACGCATCGTGGACCACATCACCATAAGAGCAACCAGTGTGCCATGGGCTTATCGCGAGGGCTCAATGTTTCAGAAATCTAAATATGTCGCAAACCCCATCTAAAAATCCCTAAACTCTCTCAAGACATACGTATAACATCCCTAAATATGAATCAACTCAAAAACCAATTTTCAGGGGTTGGGTAGGCCAAAATAAAAATTCATAAAGTTGAAAATGGCTAAGCCCTTAAGACTTAGTAAAAATTTCAAGTCTTGGGACCCTTAAGCATTCAACTACAACTGAACCAAGCTTAGTATATTATGAGGTATTACACATTTGCAGTTCAATATGAAATTAGAAAGGTGGAAAATATACACCATCAAAAAGAAAAGTGTACCAAAGCTCATAGATTGTTCACTTATGTATCTGAAACCACTGCAATTATTCTGTTATGACATGTTGCAGCATAAAATGGACCATATCATATCAATAGAAGTTTTTGTTCAATATTATCCATACCCTATCAACGAATAAAAACACAGTTATGCAATTTAGAACTTCATATCCTTTAACTTTTGTTATGATAGATGACACCTGCTATATGTAGTTTTGATTATGGGCAACTAACTTTAAAGGACTAGGTCCTTGGATGTTCATGGTATAATACAACTGGCATGTGTATCTATATAGTTTTGTCCTTTCGTGTAACAAATTTGTCGGTATTGATTGTACTAAATAGGACACCTGGTCTAATGATATTTCAGACCTAATCATCACTCATCTATAAAAGGAAAAAGATATTTCTTTATCAAATATTTTTTGCACAAATCTATCGAGTGAAGACAGGCAGACAAAACCCCATTTCAAGATTGCTCAAGCATTACTCATGTTATTTTCTTTGTAGTATACTTAATGAGTGGGTGAGTGTTATTGAGTGCTTATTTTTAATCTAACTACTTATTCTATAAGAGTAGTGTTTTTTTTGTCGAGAGAAATGCTTAGGTATAGTTGCCTAAGCTTGTTTCTATTTGAAGTTAATTAGTTTTTGAGGGAAGCTTAGCAGAGGTGTCAAGGTGTTCTTGTAATAGAGGTATTGCAAGCAAGAGGAACCTAGAGTTAGTTTCATAGTCAAGTCTATAATTAAGAGTTTGGTTATAGTGGACTGTTTTGAGCTTGTGAGGGCAAGCCGTGTTTTTTCCTTCCTTGAGCAAGGGGGTTTCCACGTTAAATCTTATGTGTTGTTATTTTCCTGCACAACCTTTAGTTTTCCTAGACTTTTATATTTGATTGCTTGTGATTGACTTTGAGGGACCTGGTCCCTCACTGTGTAGTACAATCCCCAAGGGTTCTAATAATTGGTATCACAACAAGTTCACTCTACATAATTCACACCTAGAGTGTCTTGGTTAGCATGGATGCTCCATCTAATCTAGAAGAGGGGAAATCTACCACTAGAACAGCAAGATTCAATGGGCAGTATTATGGGTAGTGGAAAACCTGGGTGTTTGACTTCATTATGGCTGAGGATAGTGAGCTAATGAACATTATTCTTGATGGTCCTTATGTACCTATAATTAAAGACAAATAAGGATATGTTACTAGAATGGTTTTCAAAAGCAGGAAGGAGTTCACTGATGAAGGCAGAAAAAGTATTGAGAAAAACTATAAAGCCAAGAAATTGCTTGTCTGTGGCATAAGACCAAATGAACACAATAGGATTTAAGCTTGTGAAATAGCTAACGAACCACTAATGTGAATGATTCAAAAGTTGATATACAAACCACTCAGTATGAAACCTTAATAATGAAAGAAGGAGAAACTATACAAGAGATGCAACTAGGTTTACTTCTATCACTAATGAGTTGCCCTACTTAGGAGAAGTAATTCATTTATATAAATAGGTGAGAAAAGTCCTTAGGGTTCTTCCTAAACCCTGGGAAAGCCAAGTGGATGCTATCACTGAGGCTAGGAACTTGAAAAATCTCACCATGGATGAATTCATTCAGAATCTAAAGACTTATGAACTTAAAAAGCATAATGGGCATGATAAGATGGAGGTAGAAGTGGAAAAATATCTAGCACTAAAAGCATCTAAATCAAACTCTAATGAAAAAGACACTAATGTTGCTTATTTGGCAAAAAGAATAGTTAGATCTTTGAGACAAAGTGGCCAGTTTTAAAGAAGTGGGAGTAGCACAAAAAAAGAAAGCACTATGGAAGGTTGTGACAGATGTGGAAGTCCTGAACATTTTATTATGGATTGTCCAATGAATAAAATAGACTATCAGGATTATCATAACACTGGAGGTGACAAAGAAATAAATAGGGAACAGGTCCTTATAAAATCAAAAAGATAGGCTGCAGTTGATTTGTAATTAAACAAGCTTTAGTTGGTTGGAGTGACTCCTTCGGTGAATCTGATGGAGCTGAGAAGGCTGCAGATGTTTCGATGCTTGTTGTGGAGGATGAGAAGGTGACCTTTGATTCCTTTTTTATTTTATGGAAAACACTGAAGATGAAGAAGAAAATTAGGTAACACTTTCTGACCTTAAAGAAAACTTGGAAAACTATTCTTCTAGAAAGATAAAAAAAAAGCTTGAAAATGTGTTGATTTACTCTATGTCTGAAATGACTAAGAAAAATTTTTCTCTAGAAGAAAAAGTAGAAAATAAAGAGCTTGAGTTAATTTCTCTAACTCTCCAAATATCTAAAACTGAAGAGTAGGTTACTAAGTTAAAATCTAAAAATCTGAATTTAATGAGTCAACTGGAGAAAAGTGATGATGCTTGTGACAAAGAAAAGAATAATGCTTTTGAAGAAAAAAATAGAATATCAGGAGCTTGAGTTAATAGCTTTAACTCTCCAGATATAAAAAAAAATCTCAGTTTGGTAAGTCAACTGGAGAAAGTAGATGCTTCTGAGTGCAAAGGGAAGAAAGAAGACTCAAAGTTTTAAGTTGAGCTTGAAGAAAAATTGGAGGATTCTCAAAGGCTTCTTATGACTGCACATCATAAGAATGAGGAGTTAGAAAGGGATCTGGTCCATCTGAGAAAAGAACTTAAAAAATCCCTACAATGGACTACATCTTCTCAAAAACTTTATAACTTGGCTAATCAAGGAGTTAATAATGGTAAAGGGATTGGGTATCAGTTGAAAACTCAATCACTTGGGTCTCATGGAAAGACTGCTCAAATTTCTAAGAACAAGGTCCATAAGCCTCTATGTACTCACTGTGGTAGAGGTGGACACATAAAAGAAGACTATCAAAGCTGGCTTATAGCAAGATCGACAAATATTAGACATGTACACCAGGGGAGAACCTATCCCAAAGGTTTAAGTCCTTGGAAAATATGAAGAAGCTCACATTACATAGATGGACAAAGAAGGATTTGATAACACTATTATCCTCCTACTGGGAACTCAAACTCAAATAGGTTCCCAAGTCTAAAAATTGATCATAAGTGTAGGAGGGATAAAGGGTTTGCAATAAGAATAATCTTCTTGATATGTAATTGTTCAAGGATATAAATGAAAGGTATGATTGTATTCTCTTTCCTAAGACACTTCAAGGTGAAGGTGTCTTATGTGATTAGCATTCTTATCCCAAGAATGAGCTCACAAAGTTGTAAAAGAGGCTGGCAGGTTTAAATCAATAAAGAATAAACACTGGGTAGAAAGCCAAGTCTAGGACTTGGTCCTCAGACCTATTTCCAAAAAAGTCATGGTATGATGTGGTGCAATGAATCTAAAAAGTTGATGCTGGGATTGATTAGATTAGCCTGACCTACTATAAAGTGAATTAGTGTCTCCTTACCAAATTGGCTATGTTTTGGAGGCAGGTAGCCATGGTAAATTAGGTATTGTTGGTCTAACTCAGTACCATATCCTTGTAGGTATACACTTATGGGAGAAACTTTAGAGGTAGACAGATGTGATAAGCATAAAGTTGAAGATTCACTCAAACTAGAGAGGGAAATGGTCCCATATCTTAGGTTAGTATTACGTCTGTGCAAATTTTGTCTGTTCTTTCAAGAAAAAGTTGCATCCTCCATGTCCTTATGTCAGAAAAATTGTCCTATTCTAAAAGAGCAATAAGAGTCACCTAAAATATGCTATTTATCATATGTTTTCCCCTCAAAAAATGCTTTCTTGTGCTTATTGTAACCTTAAATCTAGTTGCACCCACTTGTTCTTTTATCAAAAAATAAAATCCAAATCCTAAATAGCCCTTCTAAGAAAAGGACCTTCTTGATGGCTGCAACTCTTCCAATTTTATGTCCTTCAAAAGATTTTGAGCTTAGCATGGTTAAAAGTCCCTTCCCAAACCTTCCTAGTAAATATCCTTCTTCTCCTACTCTTCCAAAGCTTAACTACTTCATCATTCAACTTCTTAATGAAGAATCATCCCTGAATCTTCAAAACTGTTCTGATAGTGTTGTAGTGGATGAAACTTGGGTTGTTAAAAATCTCATATTGTTGTCAAATAGCCCAGGAAAGAGCATAGTTGATCATAAAAAAAATAATGTCAGTAAAACAGCAAGAATTTCTGGAAAATGGTCTGGAAGTTTTACTGAGAAGCAGTTGACTCTTGAGAGACCTGGTCCCAAGAAAGGAAAAGTAGCTAAAAGAGAATCCGTGATCACTTATACTAGAAGAAAGAATGAGGATAAAAGTGAGGTTGTCTTCAAGAAAGTTAGAAACAGGTTCTTGAAGAATCAAAAAGTGTTAACTAGAAGGATTTTTATACAAATATGCTAACAGAACCTGGTATGGTGGAATTAGTTGAGCTGGATAAACATCAAGGTTAGATGCATCTCATGAAAGGGCTTATTCCTACTATTTTTGATGAAATAGTCAGGAAATTCCATTTCACTCTGGAATTCTCAGGAGATAAGATGAATCTAACTAAACAGGCCCAAGGAAAGAAAATAAACTTGAATGAGAAAACACTAGGAAGAATTTTAAAAGTTCCTAGATATGGGGTGAGAACTGTCTCCAAGAAACTTCCTTTAATAGAATTCTTAGAAAATACATCCAAGGTAAAAGGGAAATCTATGGATGTAGTGAATAGGAACTCATTCAAGTGTGAGTTTCAATTGATTTTTGACTTTGTGAACAAGGCAATTCTTTCTAGGTCACAAAAGAGAAACATTGCCTTTGCCACTGATTTATATGTGATGGAATGCCTTTAGTTGTGTTGAGTTAATTAATCTACCTACATTGATGATAGAACACATTCACAAAGTGGTTCTTGGAAAAAATGGAAAGCATGGCATGCCTTATGGATATTGGTCGAACAAAGTACTTAATCAATATGTCATTGTCTATGACTCTGGAACCCAAGGATATGTGGTTCAAATACTTGGCATGAAAACACTGTCCAAAACTGAGTGTGTCAAGTCAGGCATCATTTATCAAAGGGAGCTTAGCAAGGAAATAGAGGAACTGAAGGTTAATTCAGCTACTAAGGATGAAGAAAATAGTAAGCTCTAGGTGGCAATTTAGCATCTCTCCAAAAGAAGCTCATCTGATTCTGAAATACTCAGAACTAAGAATGTTGAACTGAAGAATATGATGACAATCTTAATGGATAAGGTCCTTAGCCTGAATGCAGAGATAAGACATCTCAAAAACAACCTAACCCCACTCTTTCAAAATCTTTTTCCAAGTCTCTCACCTATTAATCCTTATTGATTTCTGTGGCTTTTTCCCTAGAACATGTAATTTATGCGATGTTATGATACTTATCCTCTACTTATGAATGAATCTTTTCTTTGTGTGTTATATTTGTTCCCTTTAAATTAAAAAGTTATTCTTCATGTTAGTGTTTCCCTAGCGGTCATGAGTTAACTAATTGGTGCTTATTTTACTCTTGGTTTACTGTACTCACTTTTTAATAATGCCAAAAGAGGGAATACTGAGTTCATGTAGTAGGGACCAGGTACAGGTGTAGCTGATACAGATGCCTATGATGAGTTGAGTTGTAAATTTGAATGACATGCTAATAGAGGAAAGTAAGTGATGTGCTGAATAGATGAATGAAGGAAGACATCTTGATAAGGGAAGTATGCAAATGCACTAAATGAAGGTTTATGATGATAGGGGGGAAGAAATCAGAGTTTTTGCTGCAAATGATAATAAGGGACCAGGTCCCTATGTTGCATGATGGTGGAAGCATGATGATAGGGGGAACACTTCAGAGTAGTAATCACACTGATTAAATATGATGGATGTTCTTAGAGCTATATGTTTGGTTTACCATCAAAAAAAAGGGAGAAAATTGCTATAGTACAACTGGCACGCGTATCTACATAATTTTGTCCTCCTGTGTAACAAATTTGCAAGTGCTGGTTATATTAAATAGGACACCTGGTCCAATGATATTTAATTACTAATTATCACTCATCTATAAAAGGAAAAATACTCTTCTTTATCAAATGGTTTTTGCACAAATCTAAAGAGTGAAGAGAGGCACCAAAAACTCCATTTCAAGATTGCTCAAGCATTGCTCATGTTCTTATCTTTGAAGTATGCCTAAAAAGTGAGTGAGTGTTCTTAAGTGCTGAATTGTAATTGAACTATTCATGCTATAAGAGTAGTGTCTTCTTTTGTTGAGAGAAATACTTAGGCAGAGTTGCCTAAGCATGTTGCTGGTTAGAGTTAACCAGTTTTTTAGGGAAACTAGGAAGAGGTGTCAAGGTGTGTTTGTAATAGAGGTATTGCAAGAAGAAGGAACCTAGAGTTAGGTTCACACTCGAGTCTGTAGTCAAAAGTTTCTTTATAGTGGACTGTTTTGAGCTTGTGAGTGCAAGTCGTGGTTTTTCCTTCTTTGAGCAAAGGGGTTTTCACGTTAAATCTTGTGTGTTATTATTTTCCTGCAAAACCTTTAGTTTTCCTACACTTTAGTGTTTGATTGTATGTGATTGACTTTTAGAGACTTGGTCCTCATTGTATGGTGCAAACCCCAAGGGTTCCAACAATACCGTATTTCATGCTCAAGGCTATATGTTATCCAGCTATAGTAAAGAAAACACCTTTTAATGTAGTCATGCTTTCCTCCTTGATCAGTAAGATTCTATGATATCTGAGTTACCTCACGGATTCCATAAATTTCATAGTTTATATCATCAGAAATTCATAAATTTTCAACAATTCATTGGTTTAATATCTACTCACCAAAGTGCATAGAGGATTCATGAACTAGGAAGACTAAGCAAAAACTTCTTATCGAAAATCATAAAAGAACTCAATTAAATTAACAAAGATGTAGAGATCCATCAATCTAAATAATATTAAGAGTAACAGGGATTGGAGGTGAACAAAACTCAAAAGAAAATATGAAAGAAATAGTCCTACATACCTCAAATCATTTAAAGATCTTAAGATCGCAAAGGATGAATTTGGACTCGATTCTTGATATAATTCTCTTGAAATTGTTGAGAGCTTCTTTTTAGAAGAGAAAGATGATATTTAGTCTTGTACCACTAATGGAGAAAGATGTTTGAAACTAATGGAGAGAAAGGGTATTAAATTATGTGTAGCTGAGGGAAAGATGACGAATTTGTAACATGTAAAACTGATGAGAAACAGTGGATTTTTAACATAATAAACTGATGGGGAATTTTTTTTAGTTATTTGGGTTATATGAAAAAATAAATGGACCAAACTACCCTTGAAGAGGCATCTGGGCAGTTGCTCACTACTTCTTGCCCTTCTTTATTCCCTTGCACTATTACGATGATGCAACAGTAAAATATTTGTCCCCGGGTAAGATTTACACCCGTATAACCTCCAAAACATATACGAACCACTCCAAGTTTATTTCCAGCTAAATTTGAAGCAAAACAAGCTCAATTATGCACCTATAACACCTTAACTTACAACTATGACTTAAATTTAAAATATGAGGTCTAACAATATCTCCCTTTTGGGATCGTTCGTCCTCAAATTAAGGTTATCAACTCATGAAAATCTATGCACAAGAATTAGGGAATGAAACTTTCACTAATGTTCTTTTATTATAGTTTTTAGTTATCCCATAACTTGCAATGCCAAAACTGCCAACCATGAGAAGATATCGGTATTAATCATACCATACACTTCCTTTGACACAAACATGATCTAAGACAAGTTCCATATGGGACATGACCTACACAACTAAAATCTTGAATTAAGAAAAAAATAATTATAAGGATTCAGATTGTTACCTTTATCTCCCCTCTTTTAAGGAGTGAATAAGTGAGGGTACCTTGTATTGAAATAGTAAATAGGTCAAGTCTCTCTTGAATCATTTCTTGACAATAAGAGCTTTATTAACATGAAGAGCTTCACAACAAGCCATGAAAGAAATGTATTGGTACAAGTCATAAGGGATATCTTAGATACATAGCTTCAACACAACCTGCATATCTTAGTTATCTAGCCTAGTTTCATAGAGAATGAATGACATGACAAAGGCTTGGACATAACCATCATTCAATTTGAAGGTAAATGAAATAAAACATGAGTTCTTTGGTCATAAAAATAGGGGTATTCTCATCTTAAATGAGATTATTGATATCCTTTAAGCTTAGGAAAACTTGTTAACTACATTCCCTCCTTCGGGAACTACACTCCATTGTTTTCAACCTATAATTCTCTTGAGGATATATAATTACTAAATCCTATTTTCAACTCTATATTGCTTCCATATTCGAGCCTAACCTGGAGGTACAAGGTGCTAAACCTAGAATGATCACGCTAGTCTAAATCACAAAATACTATTTATTTTTTGGCTTCCCCCTTAGGAACCTTGATCTTGATCATTGATCTACCATTAGGATTATTTTTAAACTCAATAAGGCTTCTTTTGCATCTAGAGTCATCTCCAAGGATACCATTACACAATTCAACAAACCTCGAGCTCTAATCAAGAATTTACTAGTCACGTAATGCAATTGTCCATAGGTATCTCATCCCAACACTCAAGCCTATCACTATAATCATCTCGTGACTTCTTTGTAGATAAAACTATCAAAGAATATTTCCAAGAACTCTTAAAATATGTAGCTTCAAGAACTTATAAATGATTCCATATATCCTTCAAAACAAGAAACATCCACTCTCTCCCATCTAATTTATTATATAACTACCTTTAACACTATTATCACGTCAGGAGGAAGACCACTGAAGGGCTGGAGTATGAGAGCCCAAAATAAAAGGGATATTATCAATCATTACTTATACTCATTATGATCATGACACTCATAATGGGACATTTAGATTAAGGTATAATAGGCACAAATACTTCATATATTGAATACATAAGAGCATGAATGGAGTGTCATTCTTGTCATAGATAATGAAATAACATGAGTTCAAAATATATCATAAAGGGTGAGTTCATTAGACTAGGAATACTATGAAATACTAGTTCATATATCATGAGCTATAAAACATAAGATTTGAAATTTATAGATTCATTGAGTAAGACTAGGATCATTGAGTGAAGCTATCATTTCTAATTCTTAAGACTGATCATAGATGTGAATCAATATAAAGTGCATGAACCTCGGTCATGGGCATGACTCTAGTATGCAAGAGAAGAGTAAAGTGTTATCTTTACTAAATTACAAGAAATATGTTGAGATAGGACTGGATCAATGTCTAAAACTAGTTTTATTTGAAACTTATCAATATTTAAAACTCAAGGCCTGCCTTGGTTAAATATATAATATCTCATATTAGACTTAGTCTAGTTCATCTCCTAGTGCTGGCATAAGAGGCCTAAATCCTAAAAATTTAGCTAAGTGTTGAAGACTTAGCCTTATTTTGACTCCTTAACTTTAAGGATTTTTAAGTTGACCTTTCAGGCTCTGAGACGTTGCTTTTTGAGTTGATTTATGTTCAGGGGTGTAAGGAGCATGTCTCAGGAAGTTTTAGAATTTTCAAATGAGGTTTGGGTAATGTTTGGATTTTGATTCTAGTAGCTCAACGTGATTCCACCGTATCTCGCTGGGAATAGTGATGGGCATGTCATCGCATCATGCCAAGCCCCCAAACGATATTCCATTTGAGACTTTAATTTCTAAAGGGGAAATTAGGTCATTTACCATCACCCCAAGTCATAAAAACAAAGGATTAAACAACGGTTTAAGAATTATACACCTATTCTCCATCAATTTTCTCTCTAAGAAACCCTAACCAAATTTTAAAAACTCTAAAACTCCATTATATCCTCTTTAAGATAATTAAGAATTTAAGGCTTATAATCCAAGAACTTTAAGAAACAACCTTCAAGAACATCTTTAAGAGTTGAAAGTCAAGCTTCAACATTAAATTAAGCCTAATAAGGTATGTGGGGTCATGAACAAGGGTATTCTTTCACCCTTGTGCCTAGATTGCATGATTTTAAGATTCTATTTACCTGTTTTAAAGTAAGGTTTATAGCCAAGTTTATACATTAAGCATGTGATTATCATGAGATTTAAAGCTTTAATTTTATCAAAAAGTGCTTATGTTTATGATTTTAAGTTATGAAATTTCTATTATGCATGAGATTGCACTATCTTGACTTGATATCGTTGAAGTATTTCAAGATTGTTATTAAGCATGAAGTTTTGTTATGAATTGACTTGATTTTAAAGCATGTGTTTTAAGCCCTAAGTTTAAGTATTCAGGTTTAAATAAGATCATGCTCTTAAGTTTTCAGGAAGACTATGGTTTCAAGTTTCTTTGATGGTTTTATACCATGATTTAATGAAATATGGATCTCTTGATCCTAAGACAAGATATGGAATCCATATTTATTCATTTTGATTACAGTTTAAAGCAAATAAATGCATAACTAGTTTTCATTATAAAACCCTTATGCTAAGTTAGGGGGGATTTCCTGAAGTATGAGCATAAAGTAATAATGGAGCAGTATTTAGCACCAAGTTGGGTATGCGTCCAAGGTCACATGCCCCAGAACTACGTGCCACCGTGGGTTTAAAGTCCCAATATGGGTTACACATATGATCTCTTAAGTTAAGGTCCTACTCCAATGGCAAGGGTAGGATAGCTTTCCTAGCATGAGCTCTCCCCTCTGTGGGTAAGATGCTGGACTTCATGATATATCACATAGTGTATGTCGGTTACAAGAACCTCCCTAAGAATAGGATAAAAGTAAAAATTTAGAAATCAAGTGTTATGGCTCACAAAGTATATCCTTATGCTTCATTACTCATGTTTATGATTTTACAACTTTTGTTTATTCAAGCTCAAGGTGAGTCATTTACACTTAGAATGCATTCTTTACAAGTTTATATGAACATTGAGTTATGGTTTTACTTATGCATTCACCCCCACATACTCAGTACATTCAAGAAGTACTGATCTACATATACATCTATGTGCTACATTATCTCATAATGTAGGTTCTGGTGCACAATTCCAGCAGTGTGATTGATTTTGAGCATCTCCACCTATATCCCAGTTCTTGGTGAGTCCTCATAATTTGAGGAACCATTCTATTAGATTTTTTATTGTTGAAGTACTCTAGTTATTTGATTTCAGTTTGAGTTGGGTCAGGTGGGGCTTATCCAAGTGGCTCTTTAGTTAGAAGTAGAGGCTTGTCCGACTGTTTTCTATTGTGGATTCAAAGGGTTGGTTTTAAGATTTCTAAGTTTAAGAATTTTAGTAAAATATTAATTTAGTTTTAGTTAAGACATTAATTTAGTATTTTAAGTTTTTGATAGCTTAAAGGGTTAGCTTGGACTACTTGTAGTCTTGAAAATCGTGTAACGTCTAGGGTATTTTTTGGGGATTTACAAAATACCCCCATAACTCTCCCTTATCTTAAAGGTCACTATCATGGGTCTATGGACATATCCTCTAAACTAGCTATAATAGCTATAAGAACAACACTCCACATTGTTGGGGTATCACTGTACACAATAATGCATAAACTCTCAGTGTTAAACTATATTTTTAGCTACAAAACTGTTGCTAGGACTTCTTTCTTAGATACTTTCCTTTACTTTATCTTTCCTCTATCATCATCACTATATAAGTTATGTCCTATTGGTATACATAACTAATTAACCATTTGACCCTCTTTTATTAATCTACTGACATCACACTTCTAAATTCATATTTACTCAATTCAATGGAAATTAAAATTGTACCAGAAGGCTCAACATTGTCTATTTAAAATGTTCTTAATTCATCTTTCAATAAATACATATAATACATTCTTAACCTTTTTCATACTTAGAAACTTAAGAGTACTAACTAGGAACATATAGCACCTAATAACTTAGAATCTCATATAACAACATACTTCCTTGGGTAACCCTTTTCTTTATAAAACTTGGGGCTCTTCTTTATTTAAGGACATAGCTACAGTTCATCATTTCACCTCTATTTCACATATATATCTTGTTTTCCACATTCACACTGTCCCTAAATTATCAAACTTAGTCTCTTTCATACAACAAATCAATCCCACAAGATCTATAACCAAAAACTAGTGCTATCACACTCGTATTGCCATTCTTTCATTATTGTGGTCTTCTAAAGTTCAATCTTAGTTTCTAGTACTAAACATAGATGTCAAGATTATCCGATTATACTAATTCAAATGGTATATTATAAAAGAATCAAGAACCACTAGTCCATTGAATTTTCATTACATAATTGACCTAAATCACACCATCTATCTCATTGCAGTCTACAATCACATTCTCCTTTGCAACATTACTATCACTCTTTATTAACATAAAGTCAAGACATAATAAACTTCTTTATTAAATTGAGTAGACTCCATTTCATCTTAACCAACCATTCTTCCTCTACTAACTACCATAACATATGTAAGTCTTGCTACACCCTAGACAATACCGACGGACTTACCATCCCATTACTCGCTTAATGAATACATGACTTTAGCTATATATTTCAATCAATAACTATCTCCACTTTTTATTTTCTACATTTATCTATAATATATTAAAAGTATGAAGGGCCTTAAAAATGTTGTTTGAACTTTTTGCCCTTCATTAAAAGTCCTTGCTTTAGACAAAATCGTCTTTTCATTATTTTTTTCTAATATTTAAGAGTTAAAAATTAATTTAATATATTTATGATAAAACCTTTTCTTATCAAAAGTCATCAGAATTTTAATATTTTTTCCTAATTTAAGAGTTGAAAATTAATTAAATATATTTAGGGTAAAACCTTTCCTTTTCAGAAATCATCAAAATTAATGACAATTGATACTTTTTCCATTAGTTTAAGAATTTTAAATCAAATAAATTTGATTTTAAGAAGAGTTGAAAAACCTAGAAATAAATATAAAACTATTAGAATAAGAAAAATTTAAGGAGTACCAGTTTTTTTAAAGATTTAAGTACATAATAAGAATGTAATCAATGATTTTGTAAAGATTTTACTTTAAATATAAGAAAAGATTTCAAATATAAAAAATAATTGTAACACAAACATGGTTCAAATTAATGCAACTCTCTTAGCTTGTGACAACAAGGGAAAGGGGTACTATATGACAAACGCAAAAGTAATGATCCATTAACCACTTGAAACTTCTAGTGGTAAAACATATATGTGTATATGTTTATATTTACATTATTATATTTAAGTGTGAAAGATTTTTAAAAAGTTATTTGAACTTTTACACTTTGTTAAAAAATCTCTGCAATAGGAAAAATTATTCAATTTTAAATAATCAAACGTTACATGTGCTAGGCACGTGTGGTTAAACTAGTGACTTCATATTTCTGACACTGGCATTATTATTCTACTTATGGCTCATAGCATCCCAAATCACAATATCTCCCGCATGACAACACTACCCAAGAATCGAGACATAATTTCCCCCTTAAAGATGCTATCTAAAAATAAAGTTTGGAGGAGTCTGAGAATCCATCCTAGTTGAATCAGACACATAATCAATATGAATAATTATGTATTCTTTCAAATCAATGGACTCCTTATAAGCCTCGTGTGATCTCTAAGATATCAGATGACTTTCTTTGAGAATACTATAATGATATGAATCTAACTGAAAATTATAAAGTTTATCTGATAGCTAACTAATCTTTGAAGCCTCTAATGAATAATAATAACTGTTGGGACAAGGACCCAACATACCTTTATATTAAAAGGAATATAAGATTTATCATCATATCTAAACTTGCCCACAGGTAGAAAGGAGGCTCACTAATAACAGAAGATGATAATCCTAATGGTGCTCTTGGTCATGAGTCTAAGTGTCGAAACTTACATCGGGAAATGATAAAGTTCCATAAGCATTAATATAATAATTGTATTGGCATGTAAAACTATAAAGAAAAGTAATAAAGCATGGAATAAGTTGATAAGGGATAAAAACGTAAGCTGAAATAATAATTGGTAGTGTAAAATAAATTAATCCATTTAGTTATTAGTAGGCCAAGTGGTGAACTAACATTAAACACAGTGTCAGTGCATGGAGTCTGATCTCAGCCTAATCAGCTAAGTCATCATATACCTTGTCGGACGTAGGACATAACATGACATGATTTGCTAGCAAGGATCCATAAGTATTAATTTTTGGACTCATGAAAAGGAGTCGCCCGACTTGTGGAATAACCTCTATCTGCCATGATCCAAAATTAGGAACATCACTAGCACTAAGGAGGTTAGAACTCCAAAATAAGCCTAGTCAGTATTCTACAGAAAATCAGGCAGAGTTTTCTCTATTTTTGTCCTATCAAGAAAATTCTCTATCTTAAATCAATAGCACAAAAACCCAATAGCATGACTAACACACCAATAAGAGCGACACAATTCACTAAAATCATCAACAATTCATTCACCATAAAATAACAACACGAAATCCATCTTCGAACTATGAGAAGAAGTCAATAACTTCACAAGTCTAAACTAATGAAAGAATACTCAAACTCTAAAGAAGTTAAAATGGAGAAACTTTAAGAGTTTTCAAGAAAATATCATAACAAATAAATAATTGTTGCCTATGCGAACAAATACAGGGCTCACCAGGAGTATATCAACTCGAATGCTCTAGCTAATGAAATTCTTACTTTCCATGTGTTCTATGAAAAATAATAGTGAGGAGTAAGATGTTAGTTTAGTGAGTAATAACACATAAAAATAATCATTTTAATGGGGATAATTCATAAAAATCATGAAATAAATGCTCTTTCAAAAAACAGTAACGATAAACAGTATCATTTGTTTCATGTAAGCAAGTTGAACTAATATCAATAATAAACTCTATATCATATCAAATAATACATATTTGGGAGGTTTTCAAGAATGAATTATGTAATCAGTGTGACTTTCTACTTCAAGAAAAGTCAATAACTGTGGATCCCTCATAAATGAGTCAAATAATCATATCAGTAAGTCCCTACTCGAGGGAGATTAGTAATAGTATGCTAGTTCTACCTTCCCATTAGCGAGGAATGTAATAGTAATCAGTAAATAAAAGGTGCACCACATCTAACAAACCCTCCATAAGCTACGAAATTCAAATCAAGGTATACTCATATTTATACTTTCTTTGTAAACAATAGGTACTTATATAAAAGACTATTTAAAATAGTCCATAGCATTTAAGTTTATATCAAATTATATTTCATATAAACTTGAATGAAACACATGTCAAAACACTTATGTCTCAAGTAAATGAAATAACCTTCATAATAACATCATCATATCTCAAATAACCATTTCAATATCATATCAAGTAAAAGACTTTCCACATGTGCAATTTCAAAGAATTCTGTAGCTCTTATCTCATCAAAATCATGCGTAAAATATGCAAGTTAAGAAACACAAAATATGGTAAGGTTACTACTCACGGTACACTTTTCAGAATACTAAATTTGTCACCTCGAATAATTCGTATGACTTTCTTTAATTAAATCTATAATCGCATCATATCAATCTCATATTAATCTCTTTATTTAGGCTAAAATCTAACTACTTTAAACTAGCCAACTCTAGAAATTTTATTATTGGCTCTTAATTTGTCAATTTATATTAAAATTGCTTCAACCCATGATATCTTATGGTCCTTCTGGTCATTTTTTTATATTTTGACTTATCTTCGCTATTTGAGCTTCTCCATAGTTGCTCCAAGTCATTTATGACTTGCTAGGACCAATAATTCGGTGACTGGATAGTTGTTTGACTTTTAGAGCCAATTTCATATTTTGAAGTCTTCATTGGTTTCAAATGGCCACTGAGTGAAAACTTCAGTGAAATGATCTCGGACAAAAATTCCGACGGCGCCCATAGATCTGAAATATCAATTTTTAATAGGATAGATCTTTGTTGGGTCCCAATAGAGATGAAATATAAATATTTGATAGGATATATCTTTGGTTTGGGTCCCAATGCACCCAAGCTCATTTCGACCTATTGATCAGAAAGTTGAAAAATTAGGAAAATGGGTGTGGAACCCACATTTGGTTGAAACGGCCTCGAATTAAAAATCTGACTTTGGCAGTAGATCTAGTATGTCGATTTTAGGGTGGTAACATATTTAGTGTGATTTTATGGCTTTTAAATCTCATTTCGACCCTCAATTTAGAAAATTATAATTTTGGGTTTCGGGGGTCAACTCTATGAAAACGATATTTTTTTTAAAATCTGACTTTTTCATTAAGTCTGGAGTATCAAATTTAGTGTAGTTACATAGTTTATTTGCATATATCGGACTCTGAACAAATTTCGAGCACCCCATCGAAGTCCATCCGGACTAGGGAAAAAGCTAATGTAGATTTTCTACACAATCTAAAGCAGTTTTAGGCCTATTTTGCTCATTTTTCATCTTTCTTCTTTAGAGTTAAACCCTAAATAGTGTGGAAGCTTAAAAATGAAGCTCGTGGTAGCATGGGAAGCTAGATTAAAATGTATTTCTTGATTCTATTACAGATTTAAGGTAAAAATTCATCATTTTCTTAGTAATTTCTTAATTAGTTTCTCAAAACTCCAAAAATCTTAGGACTTGATTTTAAACACCAATTTCACTCCTTTTCACTTGAATTATTTTTTTTTATCTTAGAATTACTATTTTTCATCAGTTTAACCTTCAAAACAACTTCGATTTTTTATTTTAACCTGGATTTTAAAGATTTTAGCCCTTCAGCTGTAGATTTCTAAAAATATGAGGAACAAATTTTTAAAGTAAAGTTATGATTTTGCCCTTCTTTTTTGAAAATCCATTTCAGGGGTCCGTTTTGACCCCTAACCAAAAGTAGTCAATATGGATATCATTAGACTCGTATTGATGAGTAGATTACTATTTTGATAGTGTGATGGAATTTTGAGATTATGAAGTGAAGATGGGCGCTCAGAGAATGATTTGAGGTTTTATGGTTCGGCCTTGAGGTAGTCTTCTACCTACTCTTCTTCGAAGATGATATGTGTTATATGGTATGAAAATGTGAATGTTAAGTTTGATTATGAGTAGAATAACTTAGTCTTGATTAATGCATTTTTTGGGATTAGATAAGGATTTTGGACCTGTAAGGTAGAATGCTTATGACCTTTTAGAATTCTATTACCTTCTCCCCAGATTGGACTAATTTGTAGCATGAATATAATATGATGATAGGTTTGGTATATGGTTTAAGTGCTCAAATCATCGTTAGTATGACTAACCTTAGTTAGGATAGTCTAGTGGTCTTAAAATTATAATTTGGGAAAATTGACTTAAATACCCATATTTCTAGGAGAAGTTCCTATCTTAGGATTGGTTATGGATTGCTTGATATATAGAAGTGAATTAGATGCCTTAGCCTAGTTTGGGGGCCTAGATTGACTAAATGTGAAAATTGAGGATTAGAAGCGAGTTCGTCCGGCCTACTGAGACCAAGACTTGTATTAGCCCTTGTGGACTTAGTTGTGGATATTAGGCACAGTTGAGACTAATGAGCCTTATTTATGAGATTTTCTTAGTGAATGATAAATTGTGATGACTTTCCCTAGATTATGATTAATGGCCTATAGAGATGTTAATTCCTCTTAGATGTGGTATTGGGCCTTTAGAGATGCCATTTCCTCTTAGATGCAATATTGGGCCTTTAGAGATGCTATTTCCTCTTAGACATGATGTTTGGCCCCTAGAGATATTATTTCATCTTAAACATGTTATTTGGTGTATAGAGATGCTATTTTCTCTTAGGTACAATATATGGCCAAAAGAGTTGATATTTCTCCTGGATATGATAATTAGCCTCGAGAGGTGATATTCCTCATAGTCATGATATTGACATATTGATATGAGTTAATTTATAGATGTGACATGCTTATTGATATTATGCCTCCTACATGTGAGATACCTCCTATATGTAAGATGACTATAGGTATGCTACGACTTATAAATTCATTATCGATATGAGTTCAAAATATGTATATAGGCCTAAGGCCATGATTATAATGTTGTGATTACTAGTAATACCCCAAACTTTCTTTAAGTCAAATCTAGTCTCCAAAATAGTTAGTGATGACTTCCTAAATGATTAATGTTTAAATCAGATAAAATTTCCCCAATGACTTTTTATCATTTGAAAAATTGAATTAGCTTTTCAACGATACAAAATTCGCCCAAATCTGGTATCGGAGTAAAAAGTTTTGGGCATTTTACAGAGAACTATCAAAACTGCCCAGAAGCGACGGTCAGGACCGACGAACTATTGAGCTAGTGATGGACCGTCACCCAAGCCATCTCTACTAAGACAGTGAACCCTCTTCTAACCAAGTGTGATAGTTAGGACAATGGACCATCGAGCTAGTGATGGACCGTCGCCTAAACCATCATAGACGAGGCAGAAAGTTCAGGTTCTGGCTAAGTGTGACGGTCAGGATCGACGGACCGTCGAGCCAGCAATAGACCATCGCCCAAACCATTGCCACTTCTGATCAGTGATTTTAAGCCATTTTTAAAAAGGTATTTGGGTCTTTTTCCACCCGTTTTAACCCTAATTATACCAGACCAGAGCTCATAACTTTATTATTCATCTATAACACCAAATTAGGGTTTCTCTCAAAGATTAATCTCTAAGAACAAGAAAACTTACGTGTTTAATTCCAAGTAAAGAATTCAAGATTTCCTCCACCAATCTTCAAGAAATCATCCACCCAGGTATGTCAAGTGTTGATTCATGGGTTCCTTTTACCCATGAAGCTTAAGAAAAACTATTTGAAATATAAACTTTGAATTCCATGTTGAATTATATCCATGTTTATGTTGTTGTTTGATTTCCAAGTTGAAGTCTTTAATGACTATCATGAAAATATGTTAGTATGTGATTGAAATTCTTGCATTAGAAGTGTAAAATATTTCCATGAAGTATTATTTCAATATTCATGTCTAAGTCTAAAGATATGCATGCAAGGTGTTTGATAAAATACCTAAGAGAATAGGAATTATGCCTTATGACTCAGTTGTGACCAAAACTGATGAATACATGTTTCTCCCTTATGTTTGATATGACTCCCACGTTATTGCTATACTTTGTAATGGATTGACATAATGTTCATGAGATTAGGTTTATGAAATTATGATATGTTTACATGCATTCCTATTCATGTGTAAGCTTATAACATACGAATACTTTACGAAAATCCCCAATGATTCCTAGAGCCTGTGCCAGTTTCATGATAATCTCAATCATGCCATGATTAGTAGTATTCTCAGTCAGTTTCAGAACTCGGTAGAATTTAGTCAGTTTTATGACTCAGGAAAACTCAGTAATCTTAATCAGTTATCAGATCTCAGTAATATTCTGTTAGTCAATGAAACTCAATTAACACAGTACCGTTTAGTTCAGTTAATCATGTTTAGTGTCTATTCAGATAGGAGTAGGATACAGCACCAAGTGAGCCCAAGGATGGGAACTCGCCTATTATTAAAGGGTGTGATTCTTAGAAGCAATCCTTGCTCTCCAAAACTACGTAGCCAGTGTAGGTTGAGATATCAAACCTACTAGTTAATGGTAGATGAGGTGGCTTAACCTGTTATATGTAGGTCCCACCATTCTCCTTAGAGTACCTGTTAGATGAGGGATTACTCACAGCTTATCCTTACCAGTGGCGCGGTATTGACACCTTTCCAATTGGGGTTATAGATTGGACCCCAACTCAATTATATTATCTTATTTAGGGCATGTCAGTTAAATGAATACTTCCCACAGTTATAGTCTAAGTAATAAAACTCAGATAGTTCTACAGAGTTTAGGACTGTCAGATACGGTCACCTAGTTTAGTATGGAACTCACCTAGTTCCATTAGAAATAGGACTGTCAAACACAGTCATTCAGATAGTAGTATATCAGTTATACAAAACTTATGTTATCAGTATTTAGATTTAGTGATGCCATGATCTCAGTTATAGTTCACGTATTCATGCATGTATTCTCTCATTCATGTTAGTCAGTTAATTAGTATTGTTCATGCATATAAACCTCTTACATTCAGCCTACCTCACTTGTATACCGGTACATTTAATCATACTGTTGTATTTATGCTATGGTGTTTTATATCATAGATTCAGAAGTACGAGCTCCAGAGCATCAGTAGCATCTCAGTTTCAGCAGTCAGACTAGCAGTGAGTCCTCATCATCGAGGATATTATTATTTGATTATTTCATTCTTTTAGTATTTAGTTTATTTCAGTAGTTGGAGTTAGTTAGGGACATGTCCCATCAACTCCTTATTCAGTTAGTTTTAGAGGCTTCCAGACTATAGCATGTTCAGACAGTTATTTTAGTCATTTTTGAATTGATTTACTGTATTTTTCAGATGTTATGTTTGATCAGATTTTTGAACCTTATGGCCTTTCATCCTTTTATTCCACATTTATATACTCCCTCCATTTCAAAAAGAATGACCTAATTTGACTTGACACGAAGTTTAAGAAAATAAGGAAAACTTTTGAATCTTGTGGCCTTAAATTAAAGATATATCAAATGTATCAAAATGCCCTTCAATCCTGTGGTCTTAAATATGCCACGTGGAAAGTTAGAATTAAAAAATTGCTAAAAAAGGAAAGGGGTCATTCATTTTGAAATGGAGGGAGTAATATGTTATGCAGTGCTCAGTTACAGATATCAATTATGGGTTAGCTTGTGGTCCTTCAGGGTCATGAGCACCATGTGACATTTTGGGTACCAGATTCGGGGTGTTAAATTACTCTGGACATATTATTGGGACAAGGGTCGTGTTATGATATTCGTTGGATATGCGGGAAGTATTTATCCTTGTAAAGGATACGGTTGTAGAATATGGATACATATATATTTATGTTGCTTACGACTTTATTGACAGGATACTAGTGATGGCATGCATAGATTCGGTACATTCATGATTATTATATTGGTATTGATGTGACCTAGTTGAGATATGACCTTATCACCGTTTTTCCTAAATAAGGATTAAAACCACTTTTCACCTTAACAATGGATTTCTTTACTATAATAATTGCTTAACTAAATGGAATATTTATATGTATAAAAGAGGTTAAAAATATTATTTTAAAGATTTGATCAATAGATTTTGGTCCATGACTTGACACTATTATTTACTTCGGTTGTGAGATATTCCGACCCTTTCGACATTTTTATAATTATTTAGTCTCGAAGATCATTCCGGACAACAAAGTTATGAATTTACACTCTTTTAGCCACGGCTTGAGTCTATGCACCTATTATATATCTATATACATATATCGATGGATATGATGATATTGAAACTCTGCAAAGTTGGGGGACATTATGATAATATATTGATACCCGACAAGGTCGGAGGATACTGTTACGATAATATTGATACTCGGC
The DNA here is from genome assembly GCF_002878395.1 of Capsicum annuum. Lineage (NCBI taxonomy): Eukaryota > Viridiplantae > Streptophyta > Magnoliopsida > Solanales > Solanaceae > Capsicum > Capsicum annuum. The sequence continues at coordinate 212,196,540 of NC_061113.1, forward strand.
TAGATCGGAGGACATTGTGATAAAATATTGATACCCGACAAGGCGAGAGGATACTGTTATGATGATATTGATACCCAGTAAGTGTCACAACCCGAGGCTACCCCTAGTTGCGACAACGGTGCTTATGGTCCCAAAAGACCACAAGCTAACCCATGAACTGGTACTTGCTGTGAGCACTGAATAATATGGTAATAAAATACACATTTACAGAAATAACTGCATACTGACAAAGGTTTTAAGTACTGAAATTAATATAACAAACATACTAAAAATTTGATTGAAAATATTAACAAATTAACTGACTATCGGAAATATCTGAAAGCCTCTAAAACTGTCTGAAAGAGTTAATGGGATAGGCCCCAACTAACTCCAACTGACAATCTGAAAGAAAGTATTGAAATACTGAAGCAAACTAAAATAAGCCACCATTTCCTCGATAGATGAGGACTCACCATGACTACTGCTATTGATAGACTGAACTATCTATGCATGATCAGGAACCTGAGCATCCGAACCAATGATATTAAACATCACAGCATAGGAAAAGAGTATACAATCAGTAATTTGAATGTACTTGTATAAGAGATGAGGTTAGGCTAATATGCATGGGTTCATGCGAATGAATAATAATTGACTGAATGAATAGCATATAATAACTGAATATAAATACATAAAAACTGTAAAATCTGAGAATGCATGACCAATCATAAATATGTTCTGAAATAGTCTGTAAACTACAATACTGAAATACTGATAACTAAATACTATGGTCAAACAAACTTGAAACTGGATTCTTCATTGAATATTGGACTGAGATTGTGGGAGTTATTATCTAACCGACATGCCCCGATATGAGCTAATTGGGGTCCAACCTGTGACCCCAATAGGAAAAGTGTTAGTACCATTCTACAGGTACTAACAATGGCTATGTGGATCCACTAAAGTATAGTCCCAAAGGACTAAAGAGTCACCCTTAACTGACAGGTGCCCAGGTGAGATATGTGTCAACCCTCAACTAGCAGGTTAATATCTCAAACTTATGCTGGCTACGTAGTTCTGAAATATAGGGATTGCTACTAAGAGTCACACCCTCTACTAGTAGGTAAGCCTCCATCCCTAGGTTCGCTTGGTGCTAAATCCTACTCCCAACTAAACTGACTCGGATTACTGAAATGATCTAAGTTTAACTGATTATGATTGCTGATTGAATAAATAGTGCTCATACATATCTGAAACCATTCTGAAAGATACTGAGACTAAGTAAATAGCTAAGTTTCGGGTATTCATAACCCCTAGCACTTAATAGAAGTAACAATAAGGACATATATTGCTTTACAAATCATAATAAGGATTATTGGTCAAAATTCATCTTTTAAGCATTTCATCAAACATACGAGGGTCATGATTTATTGAATGGAAATAGTTCTAACATGTGTTAATAGCATAATTACAATATTAAAATCATAGGTTAAGGATTTAACATGCGAATAATCATCATTCAAATGTGTCAAGGGATAGTTGCAACGAAATCATATGGTAAACATGATTTGAAATCAAAGTTCATATGAGCTTCATGGATATAATTCATAATAAAATGTAAAAACCATAATTTAAAACTAAAAATAGATTCTTGGACTCCATGGGTGAAAAGGGCCCATGGATGAACATCAAGCATACCTTAAAGCTTTAATCTTGAAAGAGAATTAAATTTTCTTGATCGTTCTTCGATTGGGAAGCACAATTTCTTTTTTTTCTTGAAGGGAAGATAATTGAACTTGATAAACTTGGGGAAGGGTTAGGGTTTAATTTAGAAAGAAAATGAGGAATTTGTCCATATAATGCCTTGACTGAAGGTTAATCCCATATTTTTACTGATTGGGGTAATGGGAAACGACAAGATTGCCCTCTGGGATTTAAATTCATAACTACAGCACCAAATTGAGCATCACAGCGAGGCGACGAACCCTTCATCGCTATACCCACCGTGACGCGATGCAATCACGGTGAGGTTATGGAAGCGAAATCGAAACATGCCTCAATCCTCATCCAAAAAATCCAAAACTTCCCAGAGACATGCTCTTACACCCCTGAACATGAATTAACTCAAAAACTTACGTCTCAAAGTCAGGAAGGTCACTTTAAAAATCATCAAATTTAAGAGGCCAAAAAAAAAACTAAGTCCCCAACACTTAGCTAAATTTTTAGGTTCTAAGCCTCTTATGCATGCGCTATGAGCTGAATTGAGATAAGATTAATACGGGGTATTAAAATATCTCCCCCTCAGGAAAAATTATCCTCGAATGAGACTAGTTTAACTGAGAATGCTAAGGGAACTTAAATCACATACTGAACATGCATAACTGAAAACATGGTTACATGACTGAGTCTGAAATATGATGTATGACTGAACTGGTTCGAAAATACATGTAATGACAGGACGATGATTATATAGTTGGAACTAAGAATGGAAATGAGATAATCTAAGAAAAACTATTACCTTAAATTGAGTTTGAGTTTGTGGAGAAAAGATTAGGGTACTTGGTACACACGTATGCTTCTGTTTCCCAAGTGTCTCCCTCAATGGACTGATTTCGCCAAAGAACTTTGACCAAGGGAACTTCTTTGTTCCTCAATCTATGAATCTGATGGTCAAGGATTTCAACTGAGACTTATTCATAAGAAAGGTTGTCCTGAACATCCGTATCTTCTAAAGGGACTACTACAGCTGGGTCACTAATACACTTCTTTAACAAAGAGACATGGAACACTGGATGCACTGATACCGAATTCGCTGGCAACTCAAGCATATAAGCTACCTTGCCAAAGCAGCTCAAGATCCTGTAAGGGCTAACATATAGAGGACTGAGCTTCCTTTTCTTGCCAAACCTCTTCACTCCCTTCATGGGAGAGATTTTCAAATTGACTAAGTCACTAACCTTAAACTTAAGATCTCTTCTCCTTATATCTGCATAGGATTTCTAGTGACTTTGGGTTGTCTTAAGCCTCTCCCTGATTAACTAAACCTTCTTTATCGAATCAAATACTAAATCTAGCCTTATCAACGTAGTTTCACCTACCTCAAACCAACTAATAGGAGATCTATATCTCCTCCTATAAAGAGCGTTAAATAAAGCCATCGGAATACTGGAATGATAATTTTTATTGTAGGCAAACTCAATAAAAGGCAAGTGATCATACCAACTACCATTAAAGTCGATAACACATGCTGTTACTATGTCCTCTAGGGTCTGAATGGTCCTCTCTAGCTGACCATCTATTTAAGGGTAAAAGGTTATACTGAGATGAACTTGGGTACCAAGACCCTTCTAAAAAGCTTTCCAAAAGTAAGAGGTAAACTGAGTACCTTTATCTAAAATGATAGACAACGAGACTCCATACAATATAACTAACTCTCTAATATAGAGTTTGGCATAGTCCTTAGTTGTATAGGAAGTAAGAACTGGAAAGAAATAGGCTGATTTGGTCATCCTGTCTATAATAACCTATATCAAATCATGTTGACGGCGAGAATGGGCCAACCCTATGACAAAGTCCATGTTCATATCTTCCCACTTTTAAGTGGGAATGCTGAACTTCTGTATTGAGCCACTAGGCCTATGGTTCTCAACCTTAACCTATTGATAATTAGGACACTTAGCTACAAACTCTGTAATACCCCTATTCATACCACTTCACCAATAAATTTTCCATAAATCAACGTATATCTTAGTTGCTCCTAGATGAATAGAATAACGCACACCATGTGCTTCTACAAGGATTCGATGTCTCAAACTATCTATACTGGAAATACACAGCCTACCCTGACATCGCAACATACCATCTCCCCCTTGGGAAAAACCTCTACCTTCCGATCTCTAACTAATTCCTTTAACTTAACCAAACTGGAATCCCTATCTTACTTCTCCTTTACTTTGGCAACCAAAGAAAATTCCAAAATATTCTAAACCCATACACTACCCTCAGTTGAATCCACTAACCGCATACATAATCATGCAAGCTGATGAACCTTCTTGACTTACTATTTCTCATCATCCTCTATATGAGCAACACTATATATAGACAATCTACTTAGGGAATCTGCCACTAAATTGGCCTTGCTTGGATGATACAAAACACTCATATCATAATCTTCCAGTAATTCTAACCACCTTCTCTAATGGAGATTTAAATCTTTCTGCTAAAATACATACTATAAACTTTTGTGATCCATGAACACATCTACATAAACCCCATACAAATAATACCTCCAAATTTTTAAGGCAAACACAATAATTGCCAACTCAAGATCATGGGTAGGGTAATTCTTTTCATGGGGTTTAAGCTGTCTAGAGGTGTAGGCTCTGACCTTAACTCTCTGTATCAAAATACAAACCAAAACAACTCTAGAAGAATCACAGTAAACAACAAATCTATTTGAACCATCTGGCAAGGTCAAAATTGGGACTGAGGTGAGTCAAGTCTTCAACTCTTGAAAACTCTTATCACAAGAATCTAACCACTAAAACTAGACTTTCTACTGAGTTAATTTGGACATAGGGGATGCAATAGATAAAAACTCTTCAACAAACCATCAATAATAGCCAGCCAAACCTAAGAAACTCCTGATATCTGATGAAGAGATAGGTCTGGGCTAGTTTCTTCCTATTTCAGTCTTTTAAGGGTCAACTCTAATGTCATCACCAAAAATAATATTTCCAAGGAAAGCTATTGATCTTAGCCAACATTCGCACTTACTAAATTTGGCAAACAATTAATGGGCTCTAAGGGTTTGCAATACAATTCTGAGGTAGTCTGCATGATCATTTTCATTGAAGGAATAGACAAGAATATCATTAATGAAGACTATGATGAACATGTCTAAGTACTGCTTGAACACTCAGTTCATCAAGTTCATGAAGGCTGTTGGGGAATTCGTTAGTCCAAAAGACATAACTAGAAACTCAAAGTGACCATACCGAGTTCTAAAAGTTGTTTTTGAGATGTCATATTCTCTTGACTCTGAGCTGATGATAGCTGGATCTGAGGTCTATCTTAGAGAAATAAGTGGTACCCTGAAGTTGGTCGAATAATTCATCAATTTTGGGTAGTGGGTACTTATTGTTGACTGTGACTTTGTTCAACTGATGGTAATCTATACACATTCTAAGAGAATCATCTTTCTTTCGCATGAAAAGGATTGGACCATCCCATGAGGAAATATTAGGTCTAATGAATCCCTTATCTAAGAGGTCTTTCAACTGTTCTTTCAACTCCCTAAGCTTATCTGGAGTCATTCTATAGGGCAGAATAGAGATAGGCTAGGTATCTAAAAGAAGGTCTATTTTGAAGTTAATTTCCCTTTCGGGAGGAACTTCAAAAAGATCATTAGGAAACACATCTAGAAATTCACTTACTACTAAAACGGACTTGAGATTTGGAGTCTCAGAATTAGATTTTTTTACTCAAACAAGATGGTAAACACACCCCTTATATATCATTTTCTCTCTCTAAAATATGAAATAAGCTGACCCCTAAACACTGAAGTACTACCCCTCCATTCAAGGACTGGTTCATTCAGAAACTGAAAATGAACAGCCCTGTTTCTACAATCAACTGAAGCATATCATGAGTGGAGCAAATCCATTCCAAGAATAACATCAAAATCAGTCATATCTAACTCCATAAGGTCTACTGAAGTGACTATCTGAGATAGTGTGATCGGGTAGTTTCTATATACCCTCCTGGCTCGAATAAATTTACCCATCGGGGTAGACACTGAGAAAGGCTCTACTAAAGTTTTGGGACTAAGACCAAAATTAACAGCTATGTAAGGGGTTACAAAAGAAACAGAAGCTCCTAGATCTAACAAAGCATAAATATATAAATGGAAGACCTGTAACGTACCTGTAACCAAATTAGGAGAACTTTCCTGATCCTATCGGTACTGGAGTGCATACAATCTGTTTAGGCATTTACCACTAGTTGCGATGGAAGCGGCACCCTGTTGGGTTGGGAGACCTGATGGAGCTGGGGGATGACTGGACTGGCCTTACTGACCACTTTTTGGGCAATCCTTGACTCTGTGGCCTGGCTTACTATACCCAAAGAACACATCACTGTTGACTCTACACATACCCTAATGATTTCTACCATATTTCTTGTAAAGAGGATTAGTATGACCACTATTTATAGTTTCCTGGGACTTAGAGCTTGGCGCTCTATCCCAATTATCATTTCTAAACTTTGGCACCGGAGCACTAGATGAAGATGGAGCTAGGGCTGAATATTTTTTATGAAATTGAGGATGCTTACCACCCTTTGACCTCAACTGAGCAAAGTTAAAGCTATATGTCCGAGCCCTCTTATTCTCTCTTTTTTTCTCCTTAACCTTCTCCTCTTCAATCTGCTGAGCATGGACTATATAATCCTAGACAAGTCCATCTCCTGAGTATGGACTATATAATCCTAGACAAGTCCATCTCCTTAATCAATATTGTAGTCCTACATTTTTTGACCATACTATCAGTTACACCATAGATAAACTTACTTATCCTAGATCGGTTATCAGCCACTATCAAAGGAGAATACCTAGCCAACTGGGTAAGCTTAAGTGAATACTCCCTCATACCCATGTTACCTTGTTTCAAATTTATGAACTATTGCATCTTAGCTTCCCTCAACTCTAAAGGAAAGGACCTATCTAAAAAGGCTGTGGAAAACTCTTCCCACTCTACAGGCCCTAAATTTGTTCCTCTATCCCCTTTTGACTAGTTATACCTGGTGTAAGCTATATCCTACAACTGATAACTAGCCAACTCTGTACTTTCACTAGATGTGACACCCATAATGTCAATCACTTTCTAAATGATGTTAAGAAACTCCCGCGGTTCCTCATCATACTTAGATCCCAAAAATAAGGGAGGGTTCATTTGGGTAAAGTCCCAAATCCTAGTAGTGGCAAAATAAGCCACTGGATTGGCTGGGATAGTAGCCTATTAATTATTCTAAGCTACTATCGAGTGAGATAAAGTAGTGAATGCAGCTGTGAACTCGGCATAAGAAACATACTCATTTAAGGGATCTTTTTGAACAGGCGTAGGTGCGGGTTGATTTCCATTTCTTCTTCTGTTATTCTTTCTGGGAGACATGTTCTATCAATGAAAGAAAGATTGAATTAGAAAGAGAGTTCAAATTGAGTTCATTCTCATTCGCACGACATAAATATTGAAAGAAAGGAAACTTTTCCTAAAATGTCATATAGCCTCTCATCTATAAGTGTTGTGTGCTTCACACCCATGCACAAGACTCTACTCAACGTGGCTTTTAGACTCCCTTGGATACTTTAAAACATTAGGATCTGATATCAAATTTTGTCACGACCCAAGGCTACCCTCTAGTCGTGAAAATAGTTCTTACAATCCCAAAAGACCACAAGCTAACAATGAACTGGTATCTGCTTGAGCACTGAATAATATGGTAATAAAGTACATATGTTCAAAAATAACTGCATACTACAAAAGGTTTTAAGTACTGAAATTAATATAACAAACATACTAAAAATCTAACTAAAAAGATTAACAAATCAGCTGATTGTTTTAAATGTCTAAAATCCTCTAAAACTGACTGAAAAGAGTTGATGGGACAGGCCCCAACTAACTCTAACTAGCAATTAGAAAGAAATTTCTAAAATACTGAAGTAAACTGAAATAGGACACCATGTCCTCGATAGATGAGGACTCACCATGACTACCGTTGTTGATAGGCTAAACTGTCTACATGCGGTCAGGAGCCTGAGCATCCGAACCTATGATATTAAACATCATAGTGCAAGAAAAAAGTGTGCGATCAGTACTTTGAATGTACTGGTATGAGAGATAAGGTTAGGCTGATATTCATGGGTTCATGTGCATGAATAATAACTGACTTAATGAATATCATGGAATAACTTAATATAAATACATGAAAAATATAAAATCTAAGAATGTGTGATCAAGCATAAGATATTCTGAAAATAGTCTGTAAACTATAATATTAAAGTACTAATAACTAAATGTTATGGTCAATCAAACCCAAAACTGGTTTCTATACTGAATACTGGTCTGAGACTGTGGGAGATATCATTTAACCGACATGCCCCATCTGAGCTAATTGGGTTCCAACCTGTGACACCAGTTGAAAGGATGTTAGTACTATGCCGCGAGTACTAACAATGGTTGTGTGGATCCACTAAAGTAAAGTCCCAAAGAAATAGTCACCCCCAACTGGCAGGTGCCTAAGTGAGATATGTATCATCCCTCAACTTACAAGTTAACATCTCAAACCAACGATGGCTACATAGTTTTAAAATATAGGGATTACTACTAAGAGTCACTCCCTCTACTGATCGGTAAGCCCTCATCCCTGGGTTCGCTCGATGAAAAATCCTACTCCTAACTAAACTAACTTAGATTACTGAACTGATTTAAGTTTAACTGATTATGATAACTGATTGAATGAATAATGCTTATGCATATCTGAAACCATTCTAAAAGATACAGAGACTAAGAAAATAGCTAAGTTTTGGGTATTCATAACCTTCGGCACTGAATAGAAGTATCAATAAGTACATATATAGCTTTACAAATCATAATAAGGATCATTGTTCAAAATTCATCTTTTACGTATTTCATCAAACACATGAAGGTCATGAGTTAAAGCATGGGAATAGTTATAACACGTGACATTAGCATAATTGTAATATTAAAATCATAGGTTAAGGATTTAACATGCAAATAATCATCATTCAAACATGTCCAGGGATAGTTGCAACGAAATTACATGGTAAACATGATTCGAAATCAAAGTTCATATGAGTTTCATAGATATAATTCATAATAACAAGTAAAAACCATAAATTACAATTAAAATGGATTCTTGGGCTCCATGGGTGAAAAGGGCCCATGGATGAAAATCAAACATAACATACCTTAAAGCTTTAATCTTGAAAGAGAATTAACTTGTCTTGAACGTTCTAGGATTGGGAAGCACAATTTTTTGGTTTTCTTAAAGGGAAGATGCTTGAACTTGATGAACTTAGGGAAGGGTTAGGGTTTAATTTAGAGATAACTTGAGGAGTTTGGGCATATAATTCCTTAACTAAAGGTTAATCTCGTGTTTTTACGGATTGGGGCAATGGGAAAAGACAAGACTACCTCTCTAGGATTTAATTCATAACTGCAACACTAAATTGAGCATCACTGCAATGTGATGAACCCTTCATCGCTATACCCACCACAACGCGATGCAAACTCGATGAGGTTCTAGAAACAAAATTCAAATATGCCTCAATCCTCATCTAATAAATCCAAAACTTCCCTGAGACATGCTCTTTATACCCCTAAACATGAATTAACTAAAAACCTTATGTCTTGGGGTCTGGAAGGTCACTTTAAAATCATCAAAGTTAAGAGGCCAAAAATAAAACTAAGTCCCCAACACTTATCTAAATATTTAGGTTCTAAACCTTTTATGCATGCACTATGAGCTAAACTTATCTAAGATTAATACGGGGTATTACAGTTAGGTCGGAGGATACTGTGATAATGATAATGATACTCGGCAAGAATGGAGGACATTGTGGTGATATATTGATACCTGGCAAGGACGGAGGATACTGTTATGATGATATTAATACTCGATAGGGCTGGAGGATACTGTGATGATAATATTGATACAAGATAAGGCCGGAGAATATTTTGATGATGGTATATATATACCCTATTTGAATTTGAAGGATATTTGTGATCTTGATTATATAACTTGCATTTATTCTTACTTGTGTGCCACCTATCACCAGTGTATACTATGTCTATCAACCGATATAGGATAGTTGTATAGATATAGGTGATGACTATACCTTTTATTATTGTGTGCTGATTGAGCCTTCCATACCAGGGGCAGTGGGGGAACGCATAAGCTCAGTTAGGTATATGGTTGTCTGAAATAGTCGATACTCATAATGTTATTTATATTGTTATTATCTTTATTATGATTATTGTTATGTTTATCTTATGACAAATTGGTCATTAATTCAGTATCGAGATCTCAGGTATTATTTTTCTCTTTCCTATCATATGATTTCATTATTATACATAATTATTTCATGTCTAGCTATGTGGATTAGACACCCTAAGCTGGTTAGCACTAAATCCTATTTGGATTATAATGAGGCCTTATAATGATGATATAATGATCTAGGTTGTGCCTCGAGATAGCCTTGCATCATATATATATATGATATCTAGTTATATGAATCTATGGTACGATCGTATATCCTTTCATTATTTTGTTCATATTGTATATTCATTCCTTGGACTTGTTTATCATTATATATATTCTTCTTTCATCATTTTTATTATATAATGGTTAGGGATGTACATATAGGATTGACATATATAAGTATGGATGGAAAAAGATAGTTCCTCCTTGATACTTTCTTAGCCTTATTATATTGGTCTATTGGACATGATTAAGATAGGGTGTCCTTATTATCTCATTTTGTTGTTATATGATTATTGGATATTTGGGTATAGTGTTTCCATTCTTTTTATATGCTTTGTATATTTGCTTTATCTTTGGAGCTTAATTAGCAGCTACCCACTGAGTACCATTCGCTTGGTACTCAAACTACACTTCTGCAACCTGTAAATCATAGTATGGGTTATCATCATTGATGTGTGCATCGTACAGAGCAGGCAAAGTTTGAAGACTTAGAGTGATATCCTAATGTTTGGAATAGTACTTATCTCTCTCATGTATATTAGACTAGTCTTTTACATTATTTTTGGAGATAAGTTTATCAGCGTAATTCTTTTGATATTTTATTTTTGTACTTTTATTATATTAGAAGCTCTTGTACTGATACCACTAGGTTTTGGGATTTATTCAGGTATTTGCACTTTTGTTATACTTATTCTGTATCCTTTCCTAATTCTATCGTGTAGTCTATTCTAGTCGTTCTGGACTACAAATTTGGCTTACCTACTGGCTGGTCATAATAGAAGCCATCGTGACCTGAGAACTGGGTCGTGACAAATTAGTATCATATCCTAGGTTTCATTGGTGTGTTAGTACAAGAGCTAAGTGTTAGTACATTCCTTCTGATCAGTGAAGATATATCCATAACCTATCTTTGAGAGGCTACAGGGACATTTTAGGAAATTTACTTTTTGACTCCTTATCATGTGTCTGCATTGCTATTAACCTTGAACAAAATCTTTGAATCTATTTTATCTCCTAAATATGAAGCAATATTATCGATAGATACGGATGAGACTTTGATACGTATTTCTAGAGTTGTAGTGCAGTGTTGGACTAGAGAGCTAGAGATAGATATTGAAGACCTTCAGCATCAACTAAAAGGATTTAATCCCAGCTTAGGCTCCAGTTGAGCTTGTGGCTACTTAATCCATTTAATGTTCATCATTAAGGATCCCAAGTTTATTTCAAATTCCTCATAGCCATGTATGACATTCAATTCATCGGGTAGTCCTCAAACTAGAGTTGGGTCTATTGGTGTTCATCAAGGTTCTTAACCAGTTTCTGGGTATAAGAATGGATTTCTTGACTGAGCCAGGCATATTTTTATGTTATACTCTTTGAGTTGAGAATGGTTTATTTGAGATTTTACATTGTCACTACATTTTGCGTCGGAGCACTTGATAGCAGCTAAGTCTTTCTTCCCTCAGGATGTTGATTATGAGAGGTCCATAGAGAGCACAAAGTGGTGGAGAGAGGCCATGTCATTGTATAGTGCTATTAGTATTTTATTTAAGAGTGAGGTCCTTCTATGTGAGTTCAACTTTACTTGTAGTATATTGGCTCTATGCAGATAGTATTTCAAACTATGAGTGATTCTTGGATTAGCTATGATGATCATAGTAGGCAGATTTTCCATCAAACTTTGCAGAGTTTTAGGTATGGTTCTACAGGCCATGACCATTATTCTAGATTTTGAGGGGTAGTGTCTTGGAGTATTAAATAATATTGGATTGGTTGTGTCATGATGAGACATTAGTTCAGATGGTTCCCCAGATATGAGTTACTCAATTAGATAGAGTTAACATGCATTCCTAACCATCCTAGAGTTCCTGAGACAGGCTATGATTGCAGAAGAATGGACATAATTCTAGAGATTTCTGTCAGCGTCAGCCATTTAAGGTTAGTTTATGTTACTAATATATTGATGCTTCAAGAGTTTCTATTACTATAGAGAGATCTACTACTGGTTTATAAAGTGTCCCCAGCCTGGGATTTCTAGTGGTTCAGCTCATTCAGATTAGCCCATGATGTTGTGGCATCTTTAGTTGGAGATAGTGTGCTTGACGCCTTAGTTGATGATTTAGTCGATCGGTTTGAGTTTAGACCCATTCAGATTTATTCTTCTTATGCTCGTTAGGCATGTGAGTATGGGTTTCACCAATATAGGTGTGCTTTTATTTTCCACATTTATCTTTTATGATGTGTATTAGGGTTTTCATACCCGTTGATAATTATATGCCTTTATGATTTGATATTGGTTATAATGTGCCTTAATATTGAATTCATGATTATGTTACTACTCTGCGGTTTATTTCTTTTACTAGTGGGTAGAGTAGATCTATATTGATAATTGATTCCTATGGGTATAGCTTTTGGTTAGAGTCCCATTTATCTTAGCACATTGGCCTTGCTGTGGCCCTTGATTGGTATATGATATTGATGTTTATTTTGGTACCGCCTATTCATTATATTGTTATTGATATTGCTATTGATATTGTTATCACTGTTTGAGGTTATTGATATTATTTGATATTAATAATTGATGTAATTAATCCTTGTTAGGTAGTTGTTTAGACAAGTGTTATCTAGTTAGAATTTTATTTCTTTATGATCTTATTTGGTGGCTTGAGTAGAATAGCCCAATTTGATGATTTCTTTTCCATAGCGCGGCGAGGCTGATTTTTCCTTCTTGGTTAGCTGTGTTAGATTGATTTGGGAATATATTATGGTGTCAAAGGTAAGTTGACCTTTCGTGGTTCTACGTGGTATTTAAGTTGGCAATTATTTATATTGCTTGTTATTGAGTTCAAGATTTGTAGAATTGCCTCCTGTGTCGCGAAGGCTTTTGTTTTGGCTATCCCTTCCTATGTAACCCATTTGTGTCCATTCTTTATTATGTCATTTTCTTCGCCTGACAGTGGTTTTGATATTGAGATTACGATGTCGTGGATTCAAATCATAGGTTTGTTGGGTTCGTTCCCTTGTAATAGGTTTCCCTTATTATTAGTGTGGAGATTGGATGCTCCTTTTTTATGATATAATTTACCGATGTGGTTTTCAGACTTCGAGAGATTTTGAGTATGTTTGGATAGTTTATGCCCTCCAGCGGTTATAGAATGGGTTAATTGAATTCTCTATTGATGATTTATCCTTTGGCATGATTTCTATTTTGTGGCTATATTTCGTATCCTCTAGCTGATATAGAGTTGGTTGCTTGCATTTTCAGTCAGTGGTTATCCATGTGGTAATTTTAATTCTTCAGATATGTCTCAACTGTAGCTTGGTATGATTTATCTCGGATATGTTAGATTTGGATACTAAATTTGATTTGAGATAGTTAACATTGATATAGCCTTATTGGCCCAGTCTTTGATTTAATGCCTTGGAAAGGCAATTTAGAAGTATGATAGATTTGGAGAATGAATACCTACCTATCTTCGAGTTTGGTTTGGGCAGTTGAGATCTAGCTATTCAGCCTTGGTATTTAGATTTTAGCTTGGTATTGTAGAGCTTGCATGCAGTATTCATTTAGACTTATCGCAATTAAAAATTCATTAATAGGTTAGTTGAGCCTACTCCTTGGTTGCTTACTCAGTCTTCTCAACTTCAGTTAGATTATAGTTGATAAGTGCTCAGATGTAGCCTCTGGACCCGGTATTGGTTATTTTATATTTGACCTTAAGTCTCCAGTTTTCTTTGGGAATTTGGGAGGATATACTCAGTATATACTTGAGTTGGATTCAGTATTGCTTGTTCTTAGTTGATGGGACATCCTGGAGCGGATCATTTAGTAATGAGTAGTTATTCTTTGATCTTTTGGATTTTATTCTTTATTGCCATCCGGATTGATTATAGCATTGGCATGGATTGTATTCCTTGATTATCTCTATTTGTGTACCCAAATAGTGCCTTATGGAATTATTCTCATGTTTGTCATATGGACTTTTAGCGGATCAGCTTCAGTTCTTTGAGTTCTCGATGATGAGATTGTGCAGACGAGACTTGGGTGATTTCCTCCTGGTTTGGAGTGGATAACAGGTGTAAAATACTAAAGGAAGATTATATTTAGATTTTGAGTCAGTGGCTTAACTCATGTCTTGGTTGGTTTTGTCTTGGATGAGCCTTTGATTGACTTGTATGGGTGTCGAGATAGCATCAATGTGTTGTAGTTCAGTTCGTGCACATCATCCTTTTCAGTTCAGTTGGAGGCCAGTTCATGGTCGAAGTTGAGTTTTGGTTGTTTGGATGTAAAGTTAGGGTGCTGGTTTAAAAAGGAATACCTATGGCAAAATCCCTTGAAAGTTTTCTCTCTTTGTTGAGCTCATCTGGGAAGTCATTCATGGAGCATGCGGGCTCAGTACCTCATCCTTTCGAGCTTTTCAGATTCTTTCCATTCATTGACTTTTAGGGACGAAAGTAATTTTAGTAGTGGATACTGTAATGTCCCTTCCGATCATTTTTTTATACTTTTACTTATCTTCGTTGTTTGAGCTTGTCCATAGTTACCCCAAGTCATTTATGACTTACAGGGATCAACGGTTAGGTGATCGGACAGTTCGTTTGGTTCTTAGAGCCAATTTCCTGTTTTGAAGTCTTCACTCATTCCAAATGGCCACCGAGAGAAAACTTCAGTGAAACGATATGGGATGCAAATTCTGACTATGCCATCAGATTCAAAATATTAATTTTAGGCTAGGTAGACCTTTGGTTCGGGTCCCAATGTACCCAATCTCATTTCAACCTATTAATTGAAAAGTTTGAAAATTGGGAATATGGGTGTGGAACACACATTTGGTCGAAGCACCCTCAGATTAAAAATCCAACTTCTCCGGCAAATCCAAAATGTTGACTTTAGGGTGGTAACATATTTGGTGTGATTTTACGGCTTTTAAATCTCATTTTACAACCCTCGGTTAGGAAAATTATAATTTCGAGTTTTAGGGGTCAACTTTGTGAAAACGATGTTTTTTTCAAAAATCTGATTTTTCCATTGAGTTTGAAGCATCGAATTTAGTGTGTTCACATAGTTTATTTGCGTGTATCAGACTTCAAACGAATCCCGGACACCCCGTCGAAGTCTGTCCAGACTGGGGGAAAGATGGTGCTGATTTTCTGCACTATTTAAAGCAGTTTTGGGCTCATTTTGCTCAATTTTCATCAGCTAGATTAACATGTATTTCTTGATTCAATTACGGATTTAAGCTAAGAATTCATCATTTTCTTAGTAATTTCTTGATTAATTTCTCAAAACCCCAAAAATCTTAGGGCTTGATTTTAAACTCCAATTTCACTCCTTTTCACTTGAATAGTATTTTTATCTTAGAACTACTAGTTTTTTATCAATTTAACCTTCAAAGCAATTCTGATTCTTGATTTTAACCCAGATTTCAAAGAGTTTACCCCATAAAGCTCAAAAATGATTTTTCTTCGATTTGAACCTCATGTTTTATTCGATTTGACTTGGGTTTTCAGCTGTAGATTTATAAAAATATGGGGAACATGGTTTTAAGTAAAGTTATAATTTTTCCCTTCTATTTTGAAAACCCATTTCGGGGAGCCATTTTGACCCCGAACCAAAAATAGTCAATATGGATATCGTTAGACTCGTATTGATGAGTAGATTACTATTTTGATAGTGTGATGGCATTTTGGGATTGTGAAGTGAAGACGGGCACTTTGAGAATGATTTGAGGTTTTTTTATTAGGCCTTGAGGTAGGCTTCTACCTACTATGTGTGTTATATATGGCATGTGAATGTGAATGTTAAGTTTGATTATGGGTAGAATGACTTAGTCTTGATTAATGCATCTTGGAGATTAGATGAGGGTTTTGGACCTGTAAGGTGGAATGCTTATGACCTTTTAGAATCCTATTGCCTTTTCCCTATATTGGACTAATTTGTAGCAGAAATATAATATGATGATAGGTTTGGGATGTGGTTTAAGTGTTGAAATCATCGTTAGTATGATTAACCTTAGTTGGGTTAGTCTAGTGGTCTTAGAACCATAATTTGGGCAAAGTTGACTTAAATGTCCATATTTCTAAGCTAAGTTCCTATCTTAGGATTGGTTATGGTTTGGTTGACATCTAGAAGTGAACTAGATACCTTAGCCTAGTTTGGGGCGTAGATTGCCTAAATATGGAAATTGAGGATTAGAAGCGGGTTCGTCCTACCCACTTAGTCTAAGACAGGTATTAGCCCTTGTGGACTTAGTTGCGGATGTTAGGCCTAGTTGAGACTAATGGGCCTTATTTATGAAATTTGCTTAGTGAATTAACAAATTTTGATGACTTTTCCCGGGTTATGATTAATGGCCTATAGAGATGTTTTTCCTCTTAGATGCGGTATTGGGCCTTTAGAGATGCCATTTCCTCTTAGATGCGATATTGGGCCTTTACAGACGTTATTTCCTCTTAGACATGATGTTGGGACCTTAGAGATATTATTTCCTCTTAAACATGTTATTTGGTGTACAGAGATGCTATTTCCTCTTAGATACGATATATGGCCTATAGAGATGATATTCCTCCTAGATATGATAGTTTGCCTAGAGAGGTGATGTTCCTCATAGTCTTGATGTATGGA
The DNA here is from genome assembly GCF_002878395.1 of Capsicum annuum. NCBI lineage: Eukaryota > Viridiplantae > Streptophyta > Magnoliopsida > Solanales > Solanaceae > Capsicum > Capsicum annuum. Next base: position 212,213,425 of record NC_061113.1, read on the forward strand.
CCTATAGATATGAGATATCTCATAGATGTGACATGCTTATTGATATTATGCGTCCTAGATGTGAGATGCCTCCTAGATGTGAGATGCCTCCTATATGTGAGATGATTATAGATATACTATAGCTTATAAATCTAATTATTGTTACAAGTTTCAGATATATATATATATATGGGACTAACGCTGTGATTATGTTGTTGTGATTATTCTGGACATATTATTAGGCCATGGTCTATGTTATGATATTAGTTGGATATCCGAGAAGTATTTATCCTTGTAAAGGATACGGTTGTAGAATATGGTTACATATATGTTTATATTGCTTAAGATTTCATTGACTGAATACTAGTGATGGCATGCATAGATTCGGTACATTCATTATTATTATATTGGTATTGATGTGATCCTAGCTGAGATACAATCTTATCACTCTTTTTGTCTAAATAAGGATTAAAACCCACTTTTCACCTTAATAATGGATTTTGTTACTATAATAATTGCCTAACTAAATGGAATATTTATACGTATAAAGGAGGTTAAAAATATTGTTATAAAGATTTGACCGAGATAGATTCTGGTCCATGACTTGACACTATTATTTGCTCTGATCGTGAGATATATTGACCCTTTCCACATTTTTGCAATGATTTTATCCCGAAGATCATTCTGGGGAACAGACTTATGAATTTACAGTTTTTAGTTATGACTTGAGTCCGTGCACCTATTACATATATTTATATATGTATTGATGGTTATGATGATATATTGATACCTGACAAGGCCGGAAGATACTATTATGATGATATTGATACCCGACAAGGACGGAGCACATTATGATAATATATTGATACTCGACAAGGCTAGAGGATACTGTTATGATGATATTGATACTCGACAAGGCGTAGAATACTGTGATGACGATATTAATACCCGGCAAGGCCGGAGGGCATTGTGATGATATATTGGTACCCGATAACTGTTGGAGGATACTATTATAAAGATATTGATACCCGACAATGCTAGAGGATATTGTGATGATGATATTGATACCCAGCAAGGCCAGAGAATGTTGTGGTAATGATATATATTTACCCTGTTCGAATCCAGAGGATGGTTGTGATATTAATTATGTACCTTGCATTCATTCTTGCATACGCATCGCCTATCACCAGTATGTGCCTATGTCTATAAGCCGGTATGGGATGGTTGTAAGGTTATGGGTGATGACTATGCCTCATGTTGTTGTGTTCTGATTGAGCCTTCCAAGACTGGGGCGGTGGGGGGTATATAGTTGTCTGGAATAGCCGGTTACTCGCTCTGTTATTGATATTGTTATTATCATTGTTATGATCATTGTTATGTTTAGCTTATGATAGATTGGTCATTGGTCGGTTTTAATATCTGAGGTATAATTTTGGCCTCTCCTATCTTATGATTGCATTCTTATGCATGATTGTTTCATTTCTAGCCATGTGGATTAGAAACCCTAAGCTGGTTAGCACTAAATGTTATTTGCATTAAAATGAGGCCATATAATGATTATATGATAATCTAGGTTGTGCCTCGAGATAACCTTGCATCCATCCATATATATATATATATATATATATATATATGTATATATAGTTATTTATATAGTTATATATATATATATATAGTTATACGTATCTTTGGTACTACCATATATCCCTTCTTTTGTTCATATTGTATATTCATTCCTTGGACTTTCGTCCTTTCCTTTGTATAATATTCAGGGATATACGTATAGGATTGGCATTTATGAGTATGACTGGAATAGGATAGTTCATCCTTGATACTTTCTTAGTCTTATTTTGTTAGTCTATTGGACATGATTAGGATAGGATATCCTTATTATCTCATTAGCTTGTTATATGATTATTGGATATTTGGGTATAGTTTTTCCATTCTGGTTATATGCTTTGTATATTTGCTTTATCTTTGGAGCTCAGTTGGCAATTGCCTACTGAGTACTATTTGTTTGGTACTCATACTACACTTCTGCAGCCTACAGATCATAGTACGGGTTATCTCTGTTGATGTGTGTGTCGTACGTAGCAGCCATGTTTTGGAGACTTAGAGTGATCCCCTGATGTTTGGATTATTACTTATCTCTGTCTTATGTATTAGACTAGTCTCTACATTATTTTTAAGATAAGTTGTATCAGCATAATTCCTTTGATATTTCATTTCTGTACTCTTATTATATTAGAAGCTCATATACTGATACCACCAAGTTTTGGGATTTATTCATGTATTTGCACTTTTGTTATACTTTCTTCGCATCCTTTCCTTATACTATTGAGTAGTCCATTACTAGAAGTTCCGAACTACAGGTTTGGCTTGCTTACTGGTGGATCATAGCAGGTGTCATCATGACCTGAGAATCTAGGCCATGGCATGAGAACATACTTGTAAATGATTTTTCTCACTATCATAACTCACAAGAACCTACCCAATTTTATTCTTTGGTTAAGCTGAAAATATAAAAATTACAATCAATTGTTAATATTATCGCTTCGTTAATGAAAATTTAAAAGGTTTCTCGATCACTTTAGATCTTGATTCTTTAATTTTCAGCCCCAAAAATAATGTCATGAATAATTCGGGTCAAATTTATGGATCAAGTTTAGAAATTTGCCTTGAACCAGATAAGAATCTCTCAAAAATTTTCTGTTTTTCTTTCTTCTCTTGGTTTTCTGATTATGGAAGCCCTCTCCTCTTAAACCCTTAATCCCTTTTTCCCTGTGTTTCACACATTGGTGGATGTTTGCATCCTAACGTATGAAATGGGCATAAGCCCTTTTTAAATCCCTTTTTATAGTTTTAAGTTAGGAAGATGGGCCTTGGCCTTTTCTCTTTCTTTCCTTTTTTTGTTAAATGGAATTTAGCCCATTTTCTCAGTCTCTAAATAGTTTTTTTCCTTTTACAACTACTAATACTCATTAATTATCGCTATGGGATATTACACTATCCTACGTCAGCAAACGTAGTTTTGGATATTTGTCATTTAGATCGATGCCTTCTCAGTTAGCCAACTTACTCCCTAAAGATCATAATGGTATATGTTTATCTTCTTAGTTCTTGATAAAATTGTTAGCTTGTTAGGTTTATGTTCATAGTTTAGCCTTTTTAGGCTCATGCTAGTAGTTTAGCCTTTTTAGGCTCATTGTTATGTATTGCCACTTTACGGCTAGTATAGAGAGTTAACTGATAATTCATAATCATGAGTTAATATCATTATTAGAGAAGCATGATAAATAATTTCCTTCTCCATTGTGTTATAATTCATGAACGTGAATTTCTATCTTTCAAGAGTCTATACATGGTTTTTTTATGAGTTGGTAAAATGTAGTGGATTGTAGAAGGGTTGACAACAACAACTACACACCCAGTGTATTTCCACAAAGTGGGGTATGGAAGTTGTGGAAGGATTGAGTTATTCTATAACTTGTCAAGGTGATCCTTACTTCTGCAGTTTAAGATGAAATCAGAAAGGCGCAAAGTATACACCATCACAAAGAAAAGAGTACCAAAGATCTTAGACCATTCACTTATGTATCTAAAACCAGCACAAGCATTCTGTTATGACATCTTGCAGGGAAAACATGGACCGTATCAAGTTAATATTTGTTTTTATTTCACATTAGTCATACCCTGTCAATGAATAGAAGCACGATTATGCAATTTAACACTTTATATCCTCTGACTTATGGTCATACTTCACTCGTTGACCAGTAAGAATCTATGTTTCTGAGTTACTCATGGATTCCATAAGTTTCATAGTTTATATGATCATAAATCTATAAAATTTGCTACAATTCATTGGTTTAACATCTACTCGTAAAAGTTTATAGAGTATTCATGAACTAGGAAGACTGCAAAAACTCCTCAGAAAAACTCATAAAATAACTCAATTAAATTGATAAAGATGTGGAGATCCATCAATCCAAATAAAATTGAGAGAAACATGGATTAGAGGGGAACAAAACTCAAAATAAAACATGAAAGAAATAGTTCTATATACCTCAAATAGTTTGAAGATCTTGAGATCGCAAAGGAAGATTTCAAACTTGATTCTTGATACAAATTTCTTGAAATTGTTGAGAGAAACTTTTTAGAAGAGAAAGATGATATTTAATATTTTACGACTGATGGAGAAAGATGTCTGAAATTGATGGAGAGAAATGGTTTTAAAATATATGTAATTGAGGGAAAAATGAAAGATTTGTAAAGTGTAAAACTGATCAAAACCAGGAAAGTTATAACGTAATAAACTGATGGCAGAAAAGGCTTTTAATTGTTTGGGTTAAATGGAAAAATGAAAGGACCAAACAACCTCTGAAAGGGCTTTCTAGGCAGTAGCTCGCTGCTTCCTTTCCTTATTCATTCCCTTGCACAGTTGCATTGATGTAACAGTAAAATCTTCGTCCCCTAGGTACGATTTACCCCCTTATAACCTCCAAAACATATACGAATCATTTCAAGTTGATTTCCAATTAAATTTGAAGCACAACATGCTCAATTATGCACCTATAACACCTCAACTTACAACTATGACTTAAATTTAAAACATGAGGTGTAACATTTAAACTATCTTATTCTTTTTTTATATAGATAAATAAATTTTGATCATCATTAATGAAAATTTTCCAACAATATAACTCAAAATTTATATATAGTATAAATAAGTAATCTTATAGGAATTTAATCATTATAAAATTATCACACCCGGGTTGGGACCCTAGCCGTGATGAGCATCTCGAACCATAGAGGCCCGGACGCTCTTCTACAATTGGAGATCATGCACAAAACTCATATAATAGAGAAAAGATGCGAAAATATAATAAATGGAATCATGGTCACATTCTGACATCTGTTTAACAATATGAAAATAAGTTCATGAACATCTAGACATCATCTTATTCAGTCTGAAAAATCTCTACTACATATGGAATTTACAAACTATCTGAAACTGGGACAAGGCCCCCAGTGAACCAATACCAAAGTAAATAACAAATGTCAGAAAGGAACTAGGCCTTCCGGAATAGAGAAGGCTCACCAACCGCACACACTTCACTTCTGTCTGAAAAACTCTACGGCTTAGCCTCAGACCCTGAAATATAACGGGTCAATACAATTGTACTGTTATGCAGAGCAGTCCAAAATAATGAATTTATACATAATAACATAGGTGAGAGAAATTCATAAAATAAATTATTCATGCGTAGTTTAAAAAAATACATGGGACATCTCAAATGATAACAAAACAATATTGTCAATGCAACTCTATGTTTTGTATTACTTCTGAGCTAGGTGATGCACCCTACATATATGAATGTATCCCATGGGCTATATGGGATCCACCCTTAAAGCGGCGACCAAACCCCCAACCCAAGTTTGCCGCAAGGGTTGGAGTATCTGCTTATCTGCTATGCCACAGGATCGTCGTCAGCATACAATAATAGTATACCCGTATCGGCAAAACATAGTTTCAGGCAATGAGTTTTATGGCTCATGCCTTATTCGGGTAACCACCTAACATCTCTTAAGCTCATTTTTATACTATTCTAAGCATGCATCATTCTGAAATCCAATTCTAAAAATCTAAGTAAAATCTGTATTTTTGAATCTGTTCTAAATCTGTCATGGCATTATTTGAATTGGTATTGTCATACCAAGACTTGCAAGTCATATATTTGAGCCATAAGGTATCATGAAAGATTCTTTCATTATAAAATTTTTCCATTTATCAATATGTAAAACCTCCCTCTCTTCAATTCAAAACCATAATCAAGACATTTGTAATCATGCTTCTCAAAATACATTCAAATAATTGAGGCTTACGAAAACAAGAAATCTTTAAACGAGAGAGGATTTCCAATAACTGATGCTCTCGATTCAACTCTCAATTTCATCAAATGCATGCATTTATATATATATATATATATATATATATATATATATATAAGTAAGAGTTCAGTTTTCTAGGGGAAGGCCTCAAGATCAAAGCAATAATATCATTTAAGAGTTCAAAATGCGTAATTGTAATGTAAATTTCCAAAACCCCGTTATAATTCATGATTTCTCAACTTTAAACCATAATCAATGTGTTTCAACTAGCCCATGTAGTTTTAGGAAAACCTACATACCTTAGATTACTTAGGAGAAAGTGGAAACTAAATCTTGCTTAAGTTCTTGAAATTCTTGACCTCAAAGACGATTCTTGATCTATGGGGGAGGGACTAGGGTTCTCTTTTGAGATGATTGGAGTAGTTTTTGATGATTTTTTCCCTAAACACTCCTTGATTTCGTGTTATGGCAGAGTTATAATGGGAAAAAAGACTAAATTACCCTTCCCAAAGTCAGTTATTTTAAAAGAATTCGCAAACTAGGCACCAACGCATTACCTGACGTGATGCATCGATATCGCGTCGGTCCATTGTTTCATTGATGCGATCATTGACGCCACGCGCCGACTTTGCATTGAGCCACTATTTTTAACACCCCTCTAACGTTTTCTGAAAAATTTAAAACTTTTACTGAGACATCCCCCTTACTCCCCCGAACATGAATCAACTTAAAAATCCATATCTCTAGGTTGGAAAAAATCGATTTAGAGATCCCAAAAGCTTAGGGACTCAAAATATGACTAAGTCCTTTTAACACTTATGAATTTTTTTCAAATGTTTAACCCTTTAAGCATGCTACGGAGTAGGGTACTAGATCGAGGATATCACGGGGTGTTATATTCTCCCCCTCTTGGGATCATTCATCCCTGAATGATGACTCAAAACACAAACAAGAACGATCTAAAACATACAAGGGAAAAATAAGGCGAGTAGGATATAATTCGTACCATTTACGTAGTCATCAATAGTCTCAAAGAGAGTTGGGTATCTGATCCGCATATATTTTTCCGATTCCCAAGTGGCTTTCTCAGCTTTTAGATTCCTCCAAAGTATTTTAACCAAAGCTACTTCCCTACTACTTAGCTTCCAAACTTGGCGGTCCAAGATAGCAATAGGTTCTTCCTCATATGCTAAAGATTCTATCACCTTGATCTTCTCTACAGGCAACACCAGGGAGTGATCTCCAATGCACTTTTTTTAACATGGACACATGAAAAACTAAATGAACGGAACCTAGACTTGCAGGAAATTCTAACTCATACGCAACCTCACCTATCCTTTTCACAATCTGATATAGTCCTATATAGGGAGAAATCAGCTTCTATTTCTTCCTGAATCACATGACTCCTTTCATAGAGGAGACTTTTAGAAACACCCAATCACTAATCTCAAATTCCAACTCCCTTCTTTTAACATCAGCATATGATTTTTGATGACTCTGAGCAGACTTAAGTCATTGTCTAATGATTTTCACCTTCTTCATTGCCTGATAAACAAGATCAGGCCCAAACAACCGCATCTCACCCACTTCATACCACCCAATTATGACCTACATCTTCTCTCATAAAGTACTTTAAAGGAGCTATCTTAATACTAGAGTGATAACTATTATTGTAGGCAAACTCCATCAATGGAAAATGATCTACCCAAATACCCTTAAAGTCAATTACACAGGCTCTCAACATATCCTCTAGGGTATGAATGATGTGTTTAGCTTGCCCATCGGTCTGAGGGTGGAATGCAGTGCTCAGGTTCACTTGGGTACCTAAACCCCTCTGAAAAGATCTCCAAAACTGTGAAGAGAATTTCGTGCCTCGATCGGATATAATGGATTCCATTGACCCATGCAAATAAACTATTTCCTCAATATACAGTTTGGCATAATCATCTCCTGAGTAGGTAGTCCTCACAGAAAAAAAAATATGCTGACTTGGTCAGCCAATCCACAATTACCCAAATGGACTCGTACTGGTTTTGGGACCTCAGAAGTCCTGTGATAAAATCCATATTGATCATCTCCCATTTCCACAAAGGTAAAGCTATCTCTTGGAAAGGACCACCGAGTCTCAAATGTTCCACTTTAACTTATTATAAATTAAAACACTTAGAAACAAAATCAGCCACATCACGTTTCATATTATTCCACCAATATATAGCCTTAAGATCATGGTACATTTTAGTAGAGCCTGGGTGAACAACATACCTTGAAGTGTGGGCCTTATCAAGAATTCTTTTCTGCAACCCATCCACATCTAGCACATATAACCTACCCTGATATCTCAAAATCTCATCACCACCAATTTCAAAAGATATCACTTTCTGTTGACCCACATCTTTCTTAATCTGCATCAAGATGAGGTCTCCCGCTTGCTTTTTTTTCACTTTAGCACATAAGGAAGATTTTGCTATTTCATGCACAACTACTCCTCCATCTTAGGAATCCAGAAGTTGCACCCCTAGATTTACTAGCTGGTGAATATCTTTCACCATATCCCTTTTTCTTTCATCAACATGAGAAAGACTGCCTATAGATAATCTGCTGAGGGCGTCGGCCACCACATTTTCCTTGCCCGGATGATAGTGCAGGCTCATGTCATAATCCTTCAATAGTTCCAACCAATGCCTTTGCCTGAGATTTAATTCCTTCTGTGAGAAAATATACTGTAGTATTTTGTGGTCAGTAATATATTAACATGTACCCCATAAAGATAATGTCGCCATATTTTGAGTGCAAACATTACAACAACTAAATCCAAGTCATGGGTAGGGTATTTTAGCTCAACTGCCTAGATGCATAAGCTACCACCTTACCATGTTGCATAAGTACACATCCAAGTCCCACTTGGGATGCATCACAGTACAAAACAAAACCCTCTATACCCTCAGGAAGGGTCAAAATAGGTGCAGTAGTACACTTGTCCTTTAATTTTTCAAAGTTATTCTCACAAGAGTTGACCATACAAATTTCACCTTTTTTTGAGTCAACCTGGTAAGTGGAGCAGCTATCGAAGAGAAACTCTCTACGAACCTTCGGTAATACCCCGCCAAACCCAAGAAGCTCCGAATGTCAGTTAGAGTTGTGGGTCTGGGCCATTTTCTCACTGCCTCAATCTTTTGGGGGTCAACTTTAATTCCCTCACTAGACACAATATACCCCAAGAAAGCAATAGCATTAAGCCAAAATTCACACTTGGAAAATTTTGCATACAATCTATGATCTTTGAGGGTCTGAAGGATGATTCAGAGGGGACTGGCATGATCCTCCTCACTCTTAAAATAAACTAGGATGTCATCAATAAAGACTATGACAAACAAATCTAGAAACTGACAAAACACCCTATTCATTAGGTCCATGAAAGCTGCAGTGGTGTTAGTCAATCCGAAGGACATGACTAAGAATTTGTAATGGCCATATCAGGTCCGAAAAGCTATTTTAGGAATATCAGCCTCCCTAACCTTCAACTGATCATACCCCGAATGAAGGTCTATCTTTGAGAAACACTTAGCATCCTGAAGTTGGTCAAAGAGGTCATTAATTCTAGGAAGGCGATATTTATTATTAACAGTGACCGTATTCAGTTGACGGTAGTCTATACACATACGGAGGGAACCATCTTTAGTACGTACAAAGAGTATAGGTGTACCCTAGGGAGAAACACTAGGACGGATAAAGCCTTTGTCAAGAAGGTCTTTTAACTGTTCTTTCAACTCTTTCAATTCATCAGGAGCTATCCTATATAGCGGAATAGAAATAGGATGGGTGTTTGGCAATAAATCAATACCAAAATCTATCTCTCTATCAGGTGGTATTCCTAGAAGATCATCGGTACTTCTGGGAATTCATTAACCATAGGGACAGACTGAAGAGAAGGACTTTTGGTATTAAAATCTTTGACCTAAATAAGATGATACAAACAACCCTTTTAAATAAACTTACGGGTTCTAAGGTAAGATATGAATTTACCTTTTGGTGCTAAAGAATATCTCTCCCACTCTATCACAGGTTCATTCGGAAAAGAGAAATTAACCTTTCAGATTCTACAGTATAGAATGGCGTAGCACGAGTGAAGCCAGTCCATCCCCAAGATAGCATCAAAATCAATCATATCGAGTTCTACCAAATCATCCACTGTATCATGATTATAAACAGACACTACATAATTTTTATATACTCTCCTAGCCATAATAGAATCACCTACAGGAGTGGAAATAGAGAAAGTTTCTACAATAACTTTAGGCTCAAACCCAAAACCGACTGCCACATATGGGGTCACATAAGAAAAAGTAGATCCAGGATCAAGCAATACATATACATCTCGAGAGAAAATTTGTAACATACCTGTGACTACATCTGGCGAGTCTTCTACCTCCTAGCGACTGGACAAAGCATACAATCGGTTACGACCGTTCCCGGTAGCTGAAGTAGCTCCCTTGGGAGGTGGTGGCGTCACTGATGAATTTTCTTGAGACTTCATACCCCCAATATTTTCTATCTTTATCGGGCAATCTCTTTTGATATTGGATTAACTGACCATAGGAGTAGAAAACAAGATTACCAAGCTGACATGGCCCCGGATGATCCTTTACATACTTCCCACAGCATGAGATGACCGAGGAGTATAAGCTACACTTCCTTAAGGTGAGTACCCTGCACTCTCGGTCTATGGAAAGACTAAAAATTCTGAAACTACCGATCCATTGGAGGTCTGGGTGTAGGAGCGCTGGCTGCAGGCTGAGCATTATTTCTAATCTTTTTCTTTGGCCATCTATTACCCCAATTATCGTCTTGGTGTTGACTGTAGTTCTGGTAGGCTGGTCTGGCCCTCTTGGCCTGCTATCTCTCTCCCTTTCTTTAGAAACATTCTTTTTATAATCCTCGGCCGGTTGCATGTGGATAGACAATTTAGGGAAGTCCATATCCGTGTTCAACATCGCCCCCTTGCACTTCAACACCAAGTCATTCGAAAGGCTGAATGTAAACTTGCTCATATGGGCTCTCATATTTCCCGCCAATTTCGGAGCATAACAGGATAGTTGATTGAATTTCAGGGTGTACTCCTTGAAGCTCATCTTCCATTGCTTCAAGTTCATGAACTCTTCTTCTTCCTTAGACTCCCTCAACTCTTGAGGAAAGAAACGGTCTAGGAAGGCTTCCACAAATTCGCCCCACATAGAGGGTTCAGCACTATCTCCCCTTTAATCTTTCCACTCATTGTACCACTAATTTTCTACCTCCTTCAGTTGATAAGTTTCTAGTCCGACCCCTTTTACTTTATCCACATGCATCACTCGAAAGATTTTATCCATCTCATCTATGAACTCTTCTGGATCTTTCTCTACCTTTTTACCAGTGAACTTAGACGGGTTCAACCTCATAAACTGACCCACCCATGTAGTCTTGGATACACCAGATACAGACCCAACATACTTTGACCGTTGGGTCTGTCAAGCCACCAACTATGTAATCATATGCATCAAATGCTTGAATTCAGCATTCGATATCTCTCACTGGAGAGGTTCGGTGTGGTTAGTCCCAGACCGAGGAGCCCTAGGTGCTTCGGGTAGACTAGTCTGGACAGGACAGACTCCTGGAGTACCAACAAATTCAGGAGTATGAGCCCTATTACGTGTCCTCATCCCATGGGTAGGATGGACATCTTTAGTTTGGGCATTCTGATCATTGGAGCGACATGGAGACATGATAACCCTTCTAAAATACAATGACCATTGATTAGGGAATATTTCAGACTCTACAGCACAAACTAAATCACAAAGAAGGGGGACATTCTTAAACTCCTAGTAGCCTATGCTTATAAGTGTAGCGCGCTACACACTCATAAATAAGACTCTACCTAATGCAATTTCACAAAGACCCTAGGACCATGAATCGTGCTCTGATACCAAGTTTGTCATGACCCGAGTCGGGACCTTGACCGTAATGAGCATCCCAAACCATGGAGGCCCGGACACTCTTCTACATATGGAGACCATGCACAAAACTCATATAATAGAGAAAAGATGCAAAAATATAGGGTGTTTTTGGTATGATAGAAAATATTTTCCATGGAAAATGTTTTCTTGAAAAATGTTTTCCTAGAAAATAAGTTGGTTTTCTACTTATTTTCTCATGTTTGGTTGGTGAATGGAAAATATTTTTTGGAAAATATTTTATGGTGTTTGGTTGGTGAGTAGAGAATATTTTTTAGAAAAATATTTTCTAGTGTTTGATTGATGAGTGAAAAAATATTTTTTAGAAAATACTACTATCTATTAACTAGTATATCTGTACCTCTAGCAACTCAACAATTTGTAAGAATTAATTTAAGCATAACAAATAATATCAATATCGAATACTAAAATATTACAATCACTAAATTTAAGCAACTATTAATTAACAAATATAGGAGACACTTTTCAATATTTTGTTAGGACAAGCTCAAGACACTACAATTAATAGAAATATAACAGAACGACAAACTTATTCAACCTCGTGAAACAAGTTACATCGATAACAAAATGAAATATGCAATTAACAAAAGTAACATAAGTAAGTCTTCCTCTATGCATATGAAAATAACAATATATTCAACGAATTGAAAATCAAAAAAATTCGGGCTTCATTATTTTTTATTTCAAACAGTGAAAAATTGAAGCAAAGCACAGTGAAAAACATTTCCAAGTAATGTAAATTTTTGAGAAATGTAAATTTTTTGAGTCATGTGAATATAAGTATTGTTGGGGTTGGAAGAGGGGTAAGAGTGAGGTCATAAGTCACATTTGTTATTTTTTGGAAAATGATTTCCCTTGGCCCATGAGGGAAGTCATTTTCCATCAAATGATGGAAAATAAGTTGTCTTGAAAAATATTTTCCTAAACTTTTGTTGCAACCAAACAAGGGAAAACCAGAAAATATTTTCTGGAAAATATTTTCCATCATACCAAACACGCCCATAATAAACGGAATCATGGTCACATTTTGACATCTGTTTAACAATACAGAAATAAGTTCATCAACATATAGGCATCATCTTATTCAGTTTGTGAAATCTCTACTACATATAGAATTAACAAACTGTCTAAAACTGGGACAGGGCCCTAGTGGACCAATACCAAAGTAAATAGCAAATGTTAGAAAGGAACTAGGCCTTTTAGAATAGAGAAGGCTCACCAACTACACACACTTCACTTCTGTCTGATAGACTCTACGGCTTAGCAGGACCTCTAGACTGAGCCTCAGACCCTGAAATATAGGGGTTAGTACAATTGTACTGGTATACAGAGAATTCCAAAATAATGAATTTATACATAAGAACATAGGTAAGAGCAAGTAATAAAATCTGTTATGCATGCATAGTTTAAAAAAATACATGGGCTATCTCAAATGATATCAAAATAATTTTGTCAATGAAACTCTACGTTTTGTATTACTTCTGAGCTAGGTGGTACACCCTACATATCTAAAAGTATCCCATGGGCTATATGGGATCCTCCCTTAACTCGGCGGCCAAGCCCCCAACCCAAGTTTATCGCAAGGGTTGGAGTAACTGCTTATCTGCTACACCACAGGGCTATCTCCAGCGTACAATAATACTATACCCGTATTGGCAAAACATGGTTTCGGGCAATGAGTTTTTTGGCTCATGCCTTCTTCGGGTAACCACCTAACATATCTTAAGCCTTATTTTATCCTGTTCTAAACATGCATCATTCTGAAATCAAATTCTAAAAATCTGAGTAAAATTTGTATTTTTGAATCTGTTCTAAATCTGCTATGTTAATATCTGAATTGGTATCGTCATACCAAGACTTGCAAGTCGTATATCTAAGCCATAAGGTATCATGCAAAGTTCTTTCATAATAAAATTTCAGCATTTATCAACATGTAAAAATCTTCTCTCTTCAACTCAAAACCATATTCAAGACATTTGTAATCATGCTTCTCAAAATACATTCAAATAATCAAGACTTATGGAATTAAGAAATCTTTAAACGAGAGAGGGATTTCCAATAACTGATGCTCTCAATTCAACTCTCAATTTAAGAGTTCAAAATGCACAATTGTAATGTAAATTTCCAAAACCTTTTGTAATTCATGATATCTCAACTTTAAACCGTAATCAAAGTGTTTCAACTAGCCCATGTAGTTTTAGGAAAACCTACATACCTTAGATTACTTAGGAGAAAGAGTGGAAACTAAATCTTGCTTAAGTTCTTGAAATTCTTGACCTCAAAGACGATTCTTGATCTATGGGGGAGGGACTGGGGTTCTCTTTTGAGATGATTGGAGTAGTTTTTGATGATATTTGCCCTAAACACTCCTTGATTTCGTGTTATGGCAGAGCTATAATGGGGAAAAAGACTAAATTACCCCCCCCCCCCCCCAAAGTCAGTTATTTTAAAAGAATTCATGAACTAGGCACTGACACATTATCCGACGCGACGCATCAATATCACTTTGGTCCACTGTTTCATTGACGCGATCATCAACGCGACGTGCTGACTTCATGTCAAGTCACTATTTCCAACATTCCAAAAACCTTCTAAATTGTCCAAAAAATCTGAAACTTTACCGAGACATCCCCCTTACTCCCCCAAACATGAATCAGCTTAAAAATTCATATCTCTAGGTTGGAAAAAATCAATTTAGAGATCACAAAAGATTAGGGGCTCAAAATATGACTAAGTCCTTTTGACACTAAGAAATTTTTTACAAATGTTTAACTCTTTAAGCATGCTACGAAGTAGGGTATTAGATTGAGGATATCACGGGGTGTTACAAATATATAACTATTTGTATTAATAAATTTTCTTATTACCAATGTTAAAATATGTTTACAAGGTTATGACTCTTTTATTTTCACTACATATTGAGGCTTTGATTATTATTAATATATTTCTTATTTTGCTCATTTATTTCAAAATAAAATATCATTAACTTATATAATCAATTAGTATTTCTCACTTTTTTATTAACTTATATAATCAATTAGTATTTCTCACTTTTTATATCAAAATCAATATTTATTTTCTAGAGGTAAAACTATTAGATTTTAAAAATATATATCAAAATTATAAAGAAGTATAAAAAAATAAAAAATAAAGGTTGATAATATAAGGACAAAATAAGCATTATTGGAGGGTGTAAAAGACTTCTTAAAGAAATGTCATAATGGCAAACTGTTAACTATTTTAGGAATTACTTGAGCTTCACCAAGAATAGACTTGGATATTTTACTTTTTAGGTCATGAAACTACACGTGCCTATTGTAGTCATAAAACCAGCCTCAATTTTTAAACTACGACAGACTATCCATATAAGAGGGTACTATCATGCTACCTCATTAGCATGACTGAATCGATTTGCGTGACACCATGATGAGACAACCTGAGCTAGAATGTTATATGATTTTTTTATTAAGTACATAGCCTAGTTGCTTTTCAATTGTGTCAGTGATAGAGTGGTACAGTAAATGAATAACTTTTCTTGATTTCATAAGGCTTAGTTCTTAAAGATTAGATGGGAACATGTTTTACTTATTGTATTATCTCTTCAACTCAATTATTTATCGATATGAATATTCCCTTTTATATCAACTGCTATGCAAGTACCATATTCTCTTTGAGTACTCTTGTCTCACTTTTTGGGAAACAATTTACGCTATGTACTAGGCATACAAAACTTAGGCCCATTGGTCAAATTCACATTTTGGTTGCAGAGACTAGACCTATGTAGCCTGGTCTCATGGATATAACAACCCTACATCTTCATTTGATACTTTTGGTGAAGCTTTGCGTTTGCAGTTGTGGAGTACTATTATACTATCCTTTTAGCCATTAGGACATGTATCAATTGACTAAGTCATACCATATTTTAGAAACTCCATGGACAAAGTAGTTATTAAGTTTGTGTTGTATTTTTATGGTTACTCACAAGGCAGACATGAATAGAACTCTCTACCATGTGCATTTTCTTTAAAATGAAAAGTTATTGGCTTAAAAAGTGTATTTATCCTTTAGTTTTAAATTTTCTCAAATCCAATAGTTTTAAATTTCAAAAGAATTCTACATGTATCTATTAAGCATACAGATGAAATTTCTTGTATGGGTTGGCTCAATCGGGTCAGGTAGAACTTTGGGTGTTGGCCACATGGATTTTGGGGCATGACAGAGTTTATTTGGAATGTAGAAAAATATTTTTCTAGAAATGGTTTCGTTGTAGTTTTGTTTTTTATGATTTGACAAATCCAACGAAGGGACCTGGTCTATCATTTGCTGAGTTATCTTATTTTGTATATGTAAAGCCATAAACTGCATTGTCTGGTTTTGCTGGTAGTTCTACGACTAGTGTGCTGACACCTGGTCCAATAGAATGTTGTTAAGGTTTTGCTCAGTAGTCTAAAATCAAGATGTGACTATAGAAAAAACTAACTTTTGCATAGCTCATAAAGATTCATGTTTCAAGCAAAACTCGTTCTCATTAAAAGAACACTTCTTATTTCAACAAAGGGACCCAATCGATGCTAGTTTAGTTTTTGTTGCTTTATTGAGTAGTGAGACTTTTGTTCTTGAAATTGTAAATATAATCTATTCTATAAAGGATTGTAGATTTATGTCTTGGCTATGTCTTAAGCTGAGTCAAAGGAACTAGAGTTAGTTGTTGTTTCAACCTTGGTACAGGCAAGTTCTATTTAACATGCTTTATGTTATTGTGGGTAGAGTTACATAGGAGTGTTGACTAGAGTTAGTTGACATGTGGATGTGGTATATTTGATGCATTGATATTGTAATAGAGTTATTATGAGGTGGTAGAATTTAGAGTTTAATCCTGGTGATTATTGGAGTCTGTAATCACCCCTTTGGCTTGAAGTTAGTGGACTTTCCTTGAAATCCTATAAGATAGGTTGTGTATTATTGCTCCCTTGAGTAAGGAGGTTTTCACATAAATACTGAATTTTCTTTACTTCTAGTACTTTACATTCATCATACTTAACTATTTTTATACGTAAGAGACATACTTATTTAACTATTTTTATACGTAAGAGACTTGGTCCCTTTACTAGTGGTGGACTCATATTAGACATCAATTGGTATCAAAGTGGTACACTCTAAACGGATAATACCTAAAATGGATCCTAAGTGATGGCTGCTTCCCCAATCTAGAGGAATGTCGGATGAGCACCAGACCTCCCCATTTCAATGGTCGATACTATGATTGGTGAAAGACTCGAATGCATGATTTTATTATGGCTGAAGATAGTGAGTTATGGGACATTCTCTGTGTTGGACCATACATTACCAAGATGGAGGTTTAAGGAAGGAAATGTCACAAAGATGGTCCTTAGAACATGAAAGTAATATGATGAAGATAATAGGAAAAAACTTAAGAAAAGATGAAAATAAAGAAATTACTGGTTTGTAGAATAGGTTCTGATGAGTACAATAGAATTTTGGCATTTGAATCAGAAAAGGAGATTTAGGATTGTTTGAAGACTGCACATAAGAGAATAAGTCAAGTCAAGGAATCCAAAGTGGACATGCTCCCTACAGAGTATGAAGCTTTCACTATGAAAGAAAGTGAGACTATTCAACAAATGCATACCAGGTTCACTACCATAACTAATGAGTTGCACTTTCTTGGAGACGTTATTCCACCCAGTAAACAAGTGAGGAAAATGCTTGATGTGTTACCTAAGTCATGGGAAAGCAAGGCCAAATATATCTTAGAGGCTCAAGATCTCAAAACTCTTACAATGGATGAATGAACTAAAAATCTGAAGATATTTAAATTGAAAAAACGACAGGATCAAGATAATAATGAGCCCAAAAGGGAGAAATATCTGGCTCTTAAAGCCATAAAATCTGACTCTAGTAAATACGATGAGGATGTTTCTTACTTTTCTCAAGGATTCATAAGAGATATGAAGAGTAATGGTGGATTTCAAAAAAGAAAAGAAAAGAAAAACACTAGCAAGCCATCAAAAGAAAGTGATTATTGTCATAAATGTGGTAAAACTATCACTTCATCAAGGATTGTCTAATACATAAGATAGAATAAAAAGATTATATGAAGATGAAAGGAGAAAGAGTCAAGAGGAAGGACCGGGTTCCAGACAAGTCTAAGAGAAGAGTTGCAGCTGTGTATGTAGTCATACAAGCATTGGTTGCTTGGGGAGACTCATCAACTGAATATGATGTATTAGAACACCCTAAAGATACTTCTATGTTGGTTGTGGAATAGGATGACACTATTTACAACTCTCTTTTTGTTCTCATGTCAAAGTCAGGTGATGATGAAGATGATGAAGTACCCTTCTTGAAATTAAGCAAAACCTCAATGACTATTTTTGTGTAAGGTCATTATTGAGAAAGATTTTCTTGAAGAGTGTGTGGAAAATATTAAAAATAAAAAATTGCTTTAACCATTCAAATTTTTTAGTTGGGATACCAATCTCAAAAATTGATCTCTAAAAATATATTGAAATGAAAGAGAAGTAGATAAAAATGTCTAAGAAAAGGGAAAATTTGAGGCTAGCAGTCTTCAAATTGAACTTGAAGAAAAGTTGAACAAGTCCTAGGAACTTCTTGCAGTTGCTCTTCAAAAAAGTATTGAACCAGAGTAGGATATAGTCCATATAAGGAAAGATCTTAACAAATCACTGAAATAGATTGATTCGTCTCAGATTTTAGCTAATCTGACTAGTCAAAGGCCTAGCAATGGAAAAGGTCTAGGTTGCCAACATTTTAATTCCCTTACAATCCCATCAACAAATATGTGTCTGTGTCTAAAAACTTATTATGTACGTACTGTAAAATAAATGTGACACGACCTGACCCCGAGCCTTGTTGTTATAGGCATCCCAAGTCCAACCAGGACTGGGAATCTCCATTTTTACCCAACCCAACCACCTATATCCAGCTTAAGATGGGCTGAATTTTGAACATATAACAATATAGCGTTATTATTCTTATTAAGACACTGGGATAGTGTCACAATCATGATCGACCCAATGGAGTCCAATCGTACTGCACCAACTGCCCAACCATACCAAACCAAACCATAAACCATAAACCAAAGGGAATACCAAAACATAATATGAAAATCAATCACAAAATGTAGTAGGATGTAATAATGAGAAATCATGTCTGATGATGCCAGTCTCAATATCAATACTAATGTTAAGGCTGACACCTCTACAAATCCCTCCCATACCAACACCTAGAAGTACCACCAAGCCTCTATCCAAAAGAGTAAAAAAATTTTGTTGGGATATGCCCCCAATTATGGCCAAAACCAATATCCAAAATAAAAGAAAAATGTCTAAAGAAATCCATAACACGACATAATGCCTTTCGAAAAGATAGAAGCTCACCACTTCAATCCAAATGCTAAACAGGAGGAGTATAATGGTTGGTTCCTACATAGCATGGGTATACAGCCGCCAGTAGACAGGGTTAGCGAGTGACCACTAGCATGAATCTTAGGATAAAGGCCGGGAAAAGGAACTGGGTTTAGCATGCACTTAAAACCTTTACCTGGGTTGCATAGCTTTGTCGTCCTAACCACCCACGATCCATATAGGTTCATCTCCCCTGCTGAAAGGGCCTTAGTGTGATAAACTTGGGTTTGGTCTTGAAAATGGCAGAGACACACCTGAACTATACCCAAAACGGTAGAGACACACCTCAACTTAAAGGGGGTCCTATTACCCCCCTGAACTAATTAAAAGTTTAATTTTGACACCTTTAGTGCCTACATGGCACATACGTGGCACAACACATTGAAGTGTCCATGTAGGCACACGTATGTGCCACGTATGTGCCATGTAGGCATTAAGGGTGTCAAAATTACACTTTTAATTAGTTCAGAGGGGTAATAGGACCCCTTTCAAGTTGAGGTATGTCACAGCCATTGTGGGTATAGATTAGGAGGTAATAGAGTATTTTCTTTAGAATAAAACAAAAAGAAAAATAACTGTACCTTGACTTTAAAAACTAGGTTATGAATTTTAAATATAGAAAAAAAATTAACGGTACCCCAAATATGGTTCAAATTGATGTGTCTCTTAAAAAGAGATAATAGCAAATGCAAAAGTGATGATCCATCAACCACTTAGAACTTCTGGTGATGAAATATATATGTGCTCACACGAAAATATATGTTTATGTTTATATTATTACATTAAAGTTTGAATAATCTTTGAAAAGTGATTTAAACTTTTATACTTTATTAAAAAAATTCGCAACAAAAAAAATTATTTAATTTTAAATGATCAAATATTATACGTGCGAGGCACGTGCGGTTAAACTAGTTATATTGAAAGTGTGAAGGGCCTTAGATTGCTTTAGACAAAATCATCTTTTCACTATTTTCCAAATATTTAAGATTTGAAAATTAATTAAATATCTATAGTAAAACATTTCCTTATTAGAAGTCATCAGAATTAATGACAACTGATACATTTTTCATTAGTATAACAATTTGAGATAATACCCAATTACCACCCTGAATTATACCTAAAAAGGCTATGACACACCTCAACTTAAAGGGGGTCCTATTACCCTCCTGAACTAATTAAAAGTATAATTTTGACACCCTTAGTGTCAACATGGCACATACGTGGCACAACACACTGAAGTGTCCATGTAGGCACACTTGTGTGCCACGTATGTGCCACGTAGGCACTAAGGGTATCAAAATTATACTTTTAATTAATTCGGGGGAGGGGGGTTAATAGGGCCGCCTTTAAGTTGAGGTGTGTCATAGCCATTTTGGGTATAGTTCAGGGGGTAATTGGGTATTTTCTCTAGCAATTCTAAATCAATTAAAGTTGATTTTAAGTAGATTTAAAAATCTAAAATAAATATAAAAGCGTTAAAATAAGAAAAATATAAGAAGTTCCAAATTTTTAAAAGTTTTAAGTAAGTAATCAAATATTTAACTTTATGTAATATCCCATACCATATTTATTTTATATAATGAGTATTTGTTGAATTAAGAGAAAGAAAAAGAATAAGAAAAGAGAAGTGGGTTCTCCATAATACCCAAACCAATAGGAAAAAGAAATAGAGGAAAATGGGCTGCCCATTTACAAACCAAGCTGAATAAGGAAAAATTAAGCGCTTTAGCCCATCTCATTGTCCTAAAAGAAAAAAGATATGATGGAAAGGGTTAAACTGCCACCAGCTTCACGTTTTAAGGCAAAACATAAGAATAAAAAGCAAATTTTCCTATCTGCTACAGAAGGAATCAATGGAAAAAGAAGAAAAGGAAACAACAAAGATTCTTTTGAGATTTCTTTTGGGTTTAAGGTAAATTTGCTCCTACATTTTTATTATAATTTTTAAGTTTAGGTAATTTATTTTGGGTATTGAAATTTAATTGCTAAATATAAGAATTATGGACAATAAGGGTTGTCTTGAAAACAGAGTTCGATGAAATTGAAGGTTATTATGAAACCTTAGGGGTTGGATAGTCTAATTTTATCATGAGTTAGTCTAAAGTAAGAGAATTAACATAAGATTGATATAATATGATTATAGATTCGATCAAAGGAGGCCATATCAATTGTTTGAGGTGACAAGTTTGGTATTCCAAAAATTATACTGTGAGTAGTAATCTTATCATAATTTGTGTTTGTTAACTTGCATATTTTTTTATACTTGATTTTAATGAAACAATGAGTTACGAAATGCTTTGAAATTGCATGTGGGACATGTCTTTTAATTGATATGATATTGAAATGGTTATTTGAGATATGATATTATTACTTGAATATTATTCACTTACATGAGAAATAAGTATTTTGACATGTGTTTTTATTCAAGTTTACATATAACATGATTTGATATGAACTTTAAATGACACGTGCTATTCTGAAAAATGCTTTCATATGAATATGTTTACAAAGAAAAGTATAAATGGGAGCTGACCTTGATTTGAATTCCGTAGCTAACGGCGGGATCGTTAGACCTGGTGCATTTTATATTTACTGATTACTGTTATAGCCCTCACTAGTGGGAAGGTAGAACTAGCATACTAATACTGATCTCCCTCGAGTAGGGACCTTCTGATATGATATTTGACTCCTTCATAAGGGGTCCATTGTTATTGGCTATTCTTGTTGTGGAATGCCACACTGATTACATGATTCATTCTTGAAAACCTCCCAAATATATAATATGTGATATGATTTAATATTTATTGAGTTTATTACTAAACTATTGATTCACTTGGCTTAGATAAAACAATGATACTATTTATTGTTACTTTTTTTGAAAGAGCATTTATTTCATGATGTTTTCTGACTTTTCCCCATTAAAACGGTTTTGTTTAAGTGTTATTTCTCATTGAGCTACGTCTCATTCCTTGCTATTATTTTTTACAACGAACGCAGGTGACGATGAGGATTTGTTAGCTAGAGGATTCGAGTGGCATATTCCTGGTGAGCCCGACATTTGTTCGTGTGGGCAAAGCTTATTTATTTTTATCTTCATCTTCTTGAAAACTCTTAGTTTTCTCCATAGTCATGTCTTTAGAGCTTTGAGTATTCTTTCATTATTTATGGACTTATGGGGCATTTGACTTTATCTCGTGTTTGGAGATGAATTTCATATTATTAATTAGTGGTATTGGTGCAATTGTTGAGAAATTTGGTAAATTATGTTGGTGTTGATGTGTTGGTTATAATGTTGGGTTATTGTGTTGTGGATCTAAGACAGGAAATTTTCTTGTTAGGCCCCAAAACAGGGAAGCTCTACCCAATTTTCTGTAGAATTCAAACGAGGCTTACTTTGGAGTCCTAAATTCCTTTGCTTCGGTAATGATCCTATTTTGGGTCGTGACAAAGTTGGTATTAGGGTCAGGTTAATTTTGTGACTATGGAGCACACGATAGTAGTAAAATCTCAATTATGGTTTTGTTGCCAGCCATTTCTATAATCGTAATTTTGCGAGAGCATGATAGGATGTGTCTTGATCTTATTTATCATTCTTCTTTACGTGTGTGATGTTTAGGATCAATTAGATGAATCTAACTATCTTGTTTTGCTAATCAGAGGGTTTGTAGTGCAACTATTAATAGAGAAAGAGGTAGAGCCCATAGAAAGGGCCTCAGTAAAGGTAGTCGTGATACCGCAGAGAATCGCACTACCACTCCAAGAAGTTCAAGAGAGCCCACTCCTAAAGGAAATGCTAGTCCACCTCCACCATCTCATAATGGTAGTACTACTGAGGCACTTGTTTTCATACAAAGAGCCATAAAGGGCTTGGCCGACCGATTGGATAGATAGGAGAGGGGTGGTCAACACAATTCTGCACAGCCTCAGCCACAGTTCCAGGCACCTGTTCAGACTTACAACTTTTGGAACAAAGAAGTGTCCTTGCAGGAGTTTCTAAAGTTGAATTCACCAAAATTCATAGGTTCAGACAGTTTAACTGATCCTCAGAGCGTTTTGGATGGTACATTCAAGGTGCTGCGTGCGTTAGGATGTTCTAGTTAGAGGGCTATGGAAGTTGCATCGTACAAATTGGAGGACATGGCTAGTACTTGGTATGATAATTTATTACTAGGAAGACCAGCTGGGGCAGCACCACTAACATGGGATAAGTTCACTAAGTGTTTCATGGATACAATTCTTTCTAACAGTCAAAAATAGAAATATGCAGCTTAGTTTGAGAGATTGGTTTAGACTCTAGGTGTGGATGTGTCAACCTATAATACTCTACTTTGTAAGTTAGCTAAATATGCTCCGTACTTGGTGTCCACAGAAGCAACTCAAGTTCAAAGGTTTGTGAATGGGTTAGTTGCTCATCTCTATAATGCAGTAGCCCCATAGATGAAGGTCTTGACCTATTATGAGATAATGGATCTTGCTAGAAAAATTGAGGATAAAGGTTGTGCAGAGTGGACAGCTAATTAGGTCTGTACGAAGGCTAAGATGGGTGGATCTTTCAGTGGTGACTTAAGTACAAACTCCAAAGCAAAAACTAAGGGAAAGCATTAGGGCCATCAGACAGGGACAGATTCAGTTTCGTAGTCTTCATACAAGCCACCTTCTAGATAGGGTACTCAGGGGTCTTAGCATCTCAGAGATATCAGAGTTTTGGCTAGATGTATGCCACTACTCCATCCTACCAGACTTATGGCAAATCACATATGGGCTAGTGTCGTGTCTTGACTGGAGAGTGTTTTTGATGTGGTCAGTTGGTTCATCTCATCAGGGATTGCCCTTAAGCTCAGAAAAATATTAGTCAAAGTTCTAGTAATTTAGCTGCACCTAGTCAGGCTACTTGTAATCTTGTAGGTACGGGAAATAGAGTTCGAGGTAATGGACAATGTGTTGTTGGAAATTAGGTATAAGGAAATTCTGGTAGAGGCCATTCGAGATTCTTTGCACTTACTAGACAGGATGTTTAAGCCTAGAATACAGTGGTTACAGGTATTCTTTCTGTTCGTTCTTTTGATGCATATGCTTTGACTGATCCTAGTTCTACCCGCTCTTATGTGTCCTCATACTTTGTTGTGAGATTTGATAGATGAACTAAGAGGTTAAATTGTCCTTTTCTTATTGCTATTCCCATGGGAGGTTCCTTATTAGTTAAGTATGTGTATCGTGATTGAGAGATTATAGTGGAAGGTACAGATACCCTTGCTGACTGAATTGTAATTGATATGATTGACTTTGATGTTTTGATGGGCATGGATTGGTTATCTCCTTGCTATGCTACCATAGATTTTCATGCAAAGATAGTTTGATTTGAGGTACCTAATGAATCTAATTTTGTATTGGAAGGGAGTCAAGTTCTAGAGGTTAGTAAAGTTATATCTTTTATGAAGACTCAACGACTATTAAAGAAAGGTTGTATGGGCCTCTTGGATATGATAAGTGATGTTAAAGAGGAATCACTTAGTTTGGAAGAGCTACTGGTGGTGAATGAATTTTCTGATGTTTTTCCTGAGAAGTTGTCGGGACTACCTTCAACACGAGAAATAGACTTCGGTATTGATTTGGCTCCTGACACTATGCCAATATCTATACCCTTACATCGTATGGCACCAACAGAGTTGAAAGAGATCAAACAGCAATTGCAAAACTTTCTAGATAAGAGTTTTATCAAACCGAGTAGATCGCCTTGGGGTGCACCAGTTTGATTTGTAAAGAAGAAAGATAGATCTTTAAGAATGTATATTGACTACAGATAGTTAAACAAGGTAATGATACGTAATAAGTATTTGTTGCCTTGTATAGAGAATCTATTTGATCAGTTACAAGGGGTCGTACATTTTTTGAAGATTGATCTTTGGTCTGGTTATCATCAGCTTAGAATTAGAGAGGAAGATATATCCAAGACAATATTCAGAACTCGATATGGGCATTATGAGTTCCTTGTGATGCCTTTCGGGTTAACTAATGCTCCTGCTGCATTCATGGACTTGATGAATAGGGTATTCAGACTATTTCTGGACAAATCTCTGATAGTATTCATTGATGATATTCTGATATATTCTAGTAGACAGGAAGAACATAAAAATCATCTAATAATTGTATTGCAGACATTGCGAGAACATAATCTTTATGCTAAGCTCTCAAAGTACGAATTTTAGCTTGACTCAATATCCTTTTGGGGGTATGTTGTCTCCAAAGACTGTATCATGGTGGATTCTAAAAAGACAAAAGCAGTGCAGAAATGGCCTATACCTACTTCACCTATACAGATTCACAGCTTTATAGGTTTGGCTAATTACTATAGGCGTTTTGTGCAAGATTTCTTAGAAATTGCATCTTCATTGACCAGGTTAACATAGAAAAATGTAAAGTTCCAGTGGATAGAAGAGTGTGAGAAGAGCTTTCAAAAACTCAAAACATGTTTGAACACCGCATCGATATTAGCCTTACCATAAGGTTCTGGAGGATTTAAGATATTTTGTGATGCTTCAAGGGTTGGATTAGGATGTGTTCTCATGCAATATGATCATGTTATAGCTTATGCTTTGAGATAGTTAAAAAGGCATGAGCTGAACTATCCTACACATGATTTAGAGATGGTCGTTGTGGTATTTGCTCTTAATATTTGGAGGCATTACTTATACGGTGAAACTTATGAGATCTATACCAATCATAAGAGTTTAAAGTACATTTTTCAGCAGCGAGATCTAAATCTTCGGCAGCATTGGTGGATGGAATTACTCAAGGATTATTATTGTGCTATCTTGTATCATCCTAGAAAAGCTAATGTTGTGACTGATGCTTTGAGCATGAAATCTATGGGAAGTTTGGCACATATAGCTCTTGGAAAGAGGCAATTGGTAAAAGATGTACAGAAACTTGAAGGTAAATGTGTTAGCTTTGGTGTTGGAAAGGCAGGGGTATTGTTGGCTTGTGTTTAAGCTAAATCTTCTCTGGTAGAGCACATAAAGGCCACTCAATACGAAGATGTGCAGCTGTGCAAATATCGAGATGAGATCCTAGCTGGTCAAAATAAGACAATGAGTGTTGATTACGATGGTATTCTTTAAGTGGGTAATCGCTTATGTGTACCAGTTGTAGATTGGTTAAGACGAGCTATTCTTGAGGAAGCTCACAACTCCAGATATACCCTTCACCCTAGTTCACTAAGATGTATCATGACCTGAAGTAGTTATACTAGTGGGAAGGTATGAAGAAAGATATTGCTAACTTCATTTCTAGTTGCTTTACTTATCAACAGGTTAAAACAAAGAATCAACTACCAGCAGGATTATTGCAAGAGATCAGGACTCCAGATTGGAAATGAGAAAGATTTACCATGGATTTTATTATCGGGCTACCACGAACTATTAAAGGACATAACTCTATATGGGTAATTGTAGACCGACTTACTAAGTCAATTCATTTTCTGCCAGTAAAGACTACATATAGTGGAGTAAAATATGCTCAGTTATTTATGAATGAAATTGTCCGACTTCATGGAGTTCAATTGTCCACCATTTTTTATAGAGGATCACAGTTCACCTCATGCTTGGAGAACTTTTTAAGAAGCGTTGGGTACCCGAGTAGATATTAGTACTGCATTTCATCTGCAGACGGATGGACAGTCTGAACGTACTATAAAAATTTTAGAGGATATGTTAAGAGCTTTTATTCTTGACTTTGGAGATAGTTGCGATACTTACTTACCCTTAGTTGAATTCACTTACAATAATAGTTTTCAGTCAAGCATTCTGATGGCTCCATATGAAGCCTTGTATGGTAGGCGATGTCATTCTCCTATAGAATGGTTTAAAGTTGGAAAGGCTAAAGTTTTGGGACCAGACTTGGTACAGAATGCTATGGACAAGGTCCAATTAATTAGACAAAGGTTGCTCATAGCTCAAAGCAGACAAAAGTCTTATGCAGATAATAGGAAAAAAGATCTAGTGTTCTCAGTTGGGGATAAAGTTTTTCTACGAGTCTCTCCTATGAAAGGTGTGATGCGATTAAAAAAAATATAATTGATCTTAAGATATATAGGACCATATGAGATACTTGATTGAGTAAGAGGTGTGACGTATCGTCTAGCACTTCCTCCTGAGGTGTTCCTCATCCATCCAGTGTTTCATGTCTCTATTGTTAGGAAGTGTATATCAGATTCTTATCGCGTGCTCGAAGCACCAACCTTGCAGCTTGATGAGAATTTAACATATGAGGAGGACCCAGTGGCTATTATTGATAGACAAGTAAGAAAGTTATGATCGAAGGAGTTTGTATCTGTGAAATTCAGATGGAAGAACCATACCATTGAAGAAGTTACATGGGAGTTAGAAAAGGATATAAGACTCAAGTACCCTCACTTGTTTCAGTCTATAGGTATCACTTATTTTGAATTCGGGGACCAAATTTCTTAAGATGGGGAGAATGTAATATCCCATACCATATTTCTTTTATATAATGAGTATTTATTAAAATTAAGAGAAATAAAAGGAAAAAAAAAAAGAGATGTGGGTTGTCCAAATACCCAAACCAATAGGAAGAAGAAAAAGAGAAAAATGGGTCACCCATTTACAAACTAAGGTGAATAAGGAAAAGTTAAGGGCTTTAGCCCATCTCATTGTCCTAACATAAAAAGGATATGATGGAAAAGGTTATAAACTGCCATCAGCTTCACGTTTTAAGGCAAAACATAAGAATAAAAACAAATTTTCCTATTTGCTACAGAGGGAATCAAGGGAAAAAGGAATAAAAAGAAACAAAGGAAAAAAATTTTAAAGATGCATTAGGGTTTAAGGTAAATCCGCTCCTACATCTTTATTATAATTTTTAAGTTGAGGTAATTTATTTTGGTTATTAAAATTTAATTACTAAATACAAGAATTATGGGCAATAAGGGTTGTCTTGAATACAGAGCTCGATGAAATTGAAGGTTATCATGAAACCTTGAGGGTTGGATAGTCTAATTTTATCATGAGTTAGCCTAAAGTAAGAGAATTAACACAAGATTGATATGATGTGATTATAGATTCAATCAAAGGAGGCCATATCAATTGTTTGAGATGATAAGTTTGGTATTTCAAAAATTATATTGTGAGTAGTAATCTTACCATAATTTATGTTTGTTAACTTGCATATTTTATACTTGATTTTGATGAAACAATGAGTTATGAAATGCTTTGAAATTGTATCTGGGGCAAGCCTTTTACTTGATATGATATTGAAATGGTTATTTGAGATATGATATTATTACTGTGAATATTCTTCACTTACATGAGAAATAAGTATTTTGACATGTGTTTTTATTCAATTTTACATGTAACATGATTTGATATGAACTTTAAATGACATGTATTATTCTAAAAAGTGTTTTCTTATGAATATCCTATTAGTTACAAAGAAAAGTATAAATGGGAGCAGACCTTGATTTGAATCCCGTATCTAACGTCGGGATTGTTAGACCTGGTGCACCTTATATTTACTGATTACTGGTACAACCCTTGCTATTGGGAAGGTAGAACTAGCATACTGATACTGATCTCCCTCGAGTAGGGACCTTCTTATATGATATTTGACTCCTTCGTGAGGGTTCCATTGTTATTGGCTATTCTTGGTGGGAATTGCCACACTGATTACATTATTCATTCTTGGAAACCTCCCAAATATATAATATTTGATATGATTTAATATTTATTGAGTTTATTTCTAAACTATTGGTTCACTAGGCTTACATGAAACAATGATACTATTTATTATTACTGTTTTTTGAAAGAGCATTTATTTCATGATGTTTTCTAACTTGTCTCCATTAAAATGATTGTGGTTAAGTGTTATTACTCACTGAGCTAGCTTCTCACTTCTCGGTATTATTTTTACAGAGAACGCAGGTGACAGTGAGGATATTGTTAGCTAGAGGATTCGAGTGGCATATTCCTGGTGAGCCCGGCATTTGTTCGCGTGGGTAAAGCTTATTTATTTTTGTCTTCTTGAAAACCTCTCAAATATATAATATTTGATATGATTTAATATTTATTGAGTTTATTACTAAACTATTGGTTCACTTGGCTTACATAAAACAATGATACTATTTATTGTTACTTTTTTTGAAAGAGCATTTATTTCATGATGTTTTCTAACTTTTCCCCATTAAAACGGTTGTGTTTAAGTGTTATTTCTCACTGATCTAACGTCTCACTCCCCGCTATTATTTTTTACAACGAACGCAGGTGACGGAGAGGATTTTTTAGCTAGAGGATTCGAGTGGCATATTCCTGGTGAGCACGGCATTTGTTCGCGTGGCCAAAGCTTATTTATTTTTATCTTCGTCTTCTTGAAAACTCTTAGTTTTCTCTATAGTCATGTCTTTAGAGCTTTGAGTATTCTTTCATTATTTATGGACTTATGGGGTAATTGACTTTCTCTCGTGTTTGGAGATGAATTTCGTATTGTTAATTAGTGGTATTGGTGCAATTGTTGAGGATTTTGGTAAATTATGTTGGTGTTGATGTGTTTTTTGTAATTTTGGGTTATTGTGTTGTGGATCTAAGACAGGAAATTTTCTTGTTAGGCCCAAAAATAGGAAAACTCTGCCTAATTTTCTGTTGAATTCTAACGAGGCTTGCTTTGGAGTCCTAAATTCCTTAGCGCCGGTCATGATCGTATTTTGGTTCGTGAAACTTTAAAAATATGGAAATATTTTAAATAAAAAAATAATCATATAACAAATATGGTTCAAATTGATAGCGGCAAGAATAAGAGGTACTGCAAGACAAACGCAAAAGTGACGATCCATTAACTACTTAAATTTTATACTGGTAAAATATATATATATATATATATATATATATTCTTACAATAAAATATATGTTATATTTACATTAATATATTAAAGTATGAAGGATCTTTGAGAAGTGATTTGAACTTGTAGTTCATTAAAAATATTCAAAATAGACAAAATCATCTAATTTTAAATATTCAAAAGTTACACGTGCGAGGTACGTGTGGTTAAACTAGTTATACTAAAAATAAGAATCACCATATTTTGAGGGGAAAAAACTACCATACGAAAGAAAAACACCCTAGGAAAACATTTGAATTTAGGAAAATTCAACTTCAAGAAAAAGGAGCAAAAATAAGTTAAGAGTAAAAAAGGAAAATTTAAATTTATAACAGTACAAAAAGTAAAATAAATACCATACTAACTAATTATATCAATATAAAGGTGTTAAAATAAAATAAATGATTCCTTGTTCTCTCTTAACATATGTTATTAATTCCTTATATTACTCTTACTAGTGAATTCAGCAGCGCCTCGCGCGGTTTTAATTTGTTTAAATAATTCTTTCAAAATATAAATATAAAAGAAAAATTTTAGTCAGGTCAGATCTATATATTAGCTTCAAACTTTATCCTAATTTGTTGTTAACACTTACTTTTCTCTAATTTTTCTTTCTTATATACACATGATTACACAAAAAGAGAAAAACGGAATGGGGAATTTTTTGCCATTAAAAACAATCTATAATAACCAACAATAGCAACATTTCCCACTTTAAAACATCAATATTTTTTAGTTGTGCTCTTTCCTGCTGCATTCTATGCAAATCAGCCCTATCACCCTGATTTTTAAAAAATAAAACAGTTGTGACAAATCAAATCAAATTTAAATAATGTATGCAACAAGCTCAACAAGAAAAAAGCAAGGCATTACATCAAGTGGAAGGTATTTCCGTTTTGCTTTGATGATGGTGTCAGCAAGTCGTCTCTTCAACATTGTAGCACGTAGCGCTTTGGACGGGGAAAGATCAATTCTCATAAGGGGATCCTAATTTATTTTCAGAAAACAGTCCTCGGCGATTAGACTTAAGTTCACCAGCCTTCTTGGATACTAAAAGATAATACAAGGAGTGCAAGACAAACACCCTCCTTCGCCATATGTATCAGCGAAAGCACCTGTTGTTCTATTTGGACTGGAACATGGATTTTCTTTATGAAGGATGCCTCGACCACCTTCATATAATCGGCAGAAACTTGTCTATAAAGAGTATTAAAGATTTTTTTTATACATGTTATTGAAAAAATAAAGAAAGTTCAGCAATCACCATGAGAGTTCAAATCAGTTCTACATGAAATTGATGCCAAGGAGTTTGTCACCACTCTATCCTGAAAATACATACAAGGTGTCAGTTGCAAGGAATGAGAAATACTTTAAAACTATTCTCAAAGATATTTTAAACATCAAGGCACCAACCTTTTTAGGAACACCTGAATTATCTTGCTCTAGCTTTCTTTCTGTTGGAAAACCTGAATTTCCCATAGAAGTACAACTTTTTTATTAGCAATTTTAAGATTTGAGATCCAAAGATGCTGAAGACAAAAAAGAGGCAAAACAAACTTACTTCTAGGAAGAGAATGGGTATCAATACCTCAAAGGTGGAAAGCAACAATGTCTGCTTGTTTCTTGGTATTGACAGAGCAAATAGAACTTGTGCTACTATCTGTGCCCAAAAAGACACATCCCCAATCAGCCTGTGAAAAAGATCCATAAAAGCAGAAATTTTATACATAAATGAGATTAAACATGAAACCTATAACAATAGCAGTAAGATTGGAGCCTGTAACTTGCTCAACAGTGGTACCTAATCCAAATGCACTTGGCCATGGTCTTCCCCTTATCAACCTCAACATCTATTCACCCTAAATTTTTCCACAAATATGGCATGTAACAACAAACAAACAAACAAACAAACAATAGAAAACCAAGAGGACTCTCTTATCTACTGTTGTTAATAAACTGAGAATGCAAAAAAGCAATCTTGGTTGACATATATGCAGTTGGATGCAGAAGAAAAATATTTTATTAACACAACATTTGAATGGTTAAAAGGACAAACCTATAAGATGACATTAAAAAGATTAGAAAGGCTGCTCTCTCTCTTTATTTTTTTTTTCTGTTTATCCTACCCATCTTCACATACTCATTAATCATAGCGTTTCAAGACACAACATTTCTCTCACCCATTTCATCAAACATCTTACATGCACTCATAAAATCACCAATACCCAAGTACCCACTCAACATTGCATTATAAAACACAACATTTTTCTTAGGCACTGCTTCAAACACATCAACAATATCACAAAACTTCCTATTTTTTGCAGACCCAGATAACATCAAAGTTCAAGTCCTAATATTGAAATTTATTCAAGATTAAAATTGTAATATCATTTTCATTGTTTCTTAAGATTGACTTAGAAATATTTTGTAATTGTCCATAAATACAATACCGTGAACTCTAAGAATGGAGAACTTAAAAAGGCAAAAGTCTCCATTCTTAAGTGCTTTTGATTTACCTTCATTGCATTAAAATCAAAACGGATTACTTTTAATTTTACAAAGCCTTTTTTTAAAAGAAAAAACGAAAAACAATGTGGTAAAAGCTCAAAAAACATAGAAATTAGATAAATAGCAATCCTGCATTTTGAGGCATGCCACATCAGCATGCCTCTATCCCTCTTTTATATATATAGAGAGAGAGAGAGAGAGAGATTTCTTTCTACTATATATAAGTGGAGCTTTTGGTGTACTACAATTTTGTCTTTTATGACAAGGATCTTTGGACAAATATATAATCTTATATACACAAAGAAGGATATTTTCCTAACAAAATAAAGGCCCTTTTGCTAAATAGCACATTTTCAACAATCATCAATACATATATAGCATATATATCTGCTCACTATTATTTCTACCTCATTTACTTCCTCTTTTCTTAACAAAAAAATAAAAAAATAGCTTGACAATTTGGGGATTGTGCTCAATTTTTGTCTCCTTAACTTATGATAAATTATTTGTTTTTTATTTCTATTGGTGAATTATTCTCTCAAATTTATCTTACAAATGTGATATTGATTACTATTGGTGAACAAAATAGCTCCAAAAAATTAAGGATTTTGCTTATTTTGGTGTTCTCTTCTGCTAAATGGTATTTGTTTAATACAGAGTTGAAACTTCTTCGTTTCTTAACAAAATGAAGAAAATAGCTCAAAAAATTGGAGATTTTGGTTGATTTTTGCACCCTTAACTTCTGCAAAATTCTTTATTTTTTATTTCTATTGATGAGTTCATGTCTCAAATTTATATTACAGTGTCATATCGACTTCTATTGGTGAAGAAAACAACTGCAAAAAATTAGGAATTTTGCTTGATTTTTGTATTCTTAGCTTGTGCTAAATGGTATGTGTTTAATACAAAGTTGAGTTTCCATCAGTCCTTCTGTTTGTGACATAGTTTTCTTTCGAACGAGTTAGCAGAGTGACGTCCTATTTAGAAGCCCAAGTTCAAACTTAATAGATGCATCGATAGAATTATGAAGTTCTATTTGAGTCTTTAAGTTTATATTGTGATCATGTAAATTAGAGGTAACAAAGTACATTACAGTTTCAAAAAGATAAAAAATAAAATTAGTGTAACAAAGCTTCTTCCCAGCCCTTTCATAAAAGTTAATTAGAATGTTTAGTAGCTTTTGCCATGTTTTGTAATTGGAAAAGAAACTGTACTACTGCTTTTTATACTTCCTGTCTCATGCTATTTTCTTGAGCTGAAGGTCTATCGAAAACAACCTCTCCACCTATTTGGAGGTAGTATTATGGACTGCGTATATTTTACCCTTTCTTAGACTCCACTATGTGGGAATATATTTTTGTTGTTATTGTTGTTGTTGTGTCATGTTATTTGCTGGAAATTGGAGAGCAGTAACAGAAATGGAGTAAAAATGGAATCTCTAAATCTTTCAGTTGTTTGTAATAGCTTTCTTGTGTAGTACTTACGTGTTCAGCTGCATTGTACTCGGATGCAACTTTTTACTGCATGTGCTTTTGCTAGTTGGAATTTTTGGTCTTGAAGTTTGTCTCTTCTTACTTGTACTATTATCTATATTCTAATCTGTAAGTTACGAGTTGTAAATGCAAAACTTCGTTAAGTATTTCGACCCTATGACAAAGCACACTCCTTTAAAGGAACTCTCCATGCTTCCGGAGAACTCGAACTACGGAGCATAGAGATGCTTTCTGATGCCTGATTCGCCTTTACTTTGATGGTATCCACCACGATCAGTGCCAGTGTTGTTATTTCATCACTGGTGCTGCACTTATCAGGGAGCAAAGTTTTTACGTAGAGGTTGTAGTTTGGTTTGTTCTTGGATGTAGTTTCTACTAGATTATTGTTGTTGTGGTTGCTTGTTTTTAGTGTTGAAGTCAGTAACATAACTACATATATCATCAGAGTCTTCATTTTGGAATTCAGAAAGGAGAAACTCAACATACTTTTCTCTAGGTGTTGTGAAAGCTTAGGTTGGAAGTACACATTTTATATTTCCCGTTCACTTTTACTTATTGACTATACTGAAATTAGATATGTAAGTTTTTTTTATAATCGGGGTAAGAGAAACTACAAATGTCTAACTTTCAGTTTATACCAAATGTTAACTCACTGTTGTTCAAATTTTGTCATTTTATTCCAGTTATCAGTTTGTGCGGTGCTGGTTGTTGTTCTTATATGTGATCGATCGTCTTCACTTTGGTCAGTCTCACACTTCTTGGTGTTTTAATCTCTCTTTCATTTTGTCATAACTTTTGTCATGTTACACTCATTTTACCATATATATATTTGATTGATGCATAACTTTGTTGTATTTTATTTTTAATCCTATTGTGTAAGCAAATACTTTCTTTGTAGGAATTGAAAAGGCCCAAGGAATACTAAATAACTAAAAGACTCTAAGGTCAAATGTCTAATATAAAAGAAAATGGACTGATACCCAAATGGAGAGAAATCTTCGACGTCGTACTGCTTATGGATAAATGTCATCTGAATAAAATGCAACACTTCTTGAATGTCGAAGAGTGCAATATTCTACCAAAAGTCAAACTACCTTGGAAAATTCTACTGCTACAACTTCTAAGGAGTCATCTTCTTCTTTAGAGCCCTGCAACATCATTCTTCCTCAGCATACTCTATACATGAGGGATAAACCTCCTGCTTCCAGAAATGGTTAGCTAAATCAAGTTTCACTGACATTTTTACTCAACTCTTACAAATGTCAAATGTTGCAGGACACACAATAACACAAATAGGTTGCTAGAATATTCACCAACTACCTTGTTCTCCTATTCTTCTAAAAAATGTTCCAAACTATAAATTTTGTGCAACCAAAAAATTTCAATATGAAACTCCAACGCTCTGTTGTAACAATGATTCTATAAAATTAGCTTT
Organism: Capsicum annuum; assembly: GCF_002878395.1. Lineage (NCBI taxonomy): Eukaryota > Viridiplantae > Streptophyta > Magnoliopsida > Solanales > Solanaceae > Capsicum > Capsicum annuum. The sequence goes on from NC_061113.1 coordinate 212,249,070, forward strand.
CCATCAACTACCTCCTGCATTAAGACATCTTTATTATGACAAATCTGACGAATCCAAACATTTTCGGACTTACATTAGAACATACAATAATATGTTTGTCTTTATTTCACTTTGCGTAAAGTATGATAAACAGATAGCAAATAGGACTAAAGTTATTTACACATTTAAAGTGCAAGGACAAATGTACCATTTCTTACCTTGCCTCCCTGCTGAAGATAACAAAGGAAAAAATTTACAACTCTATTTCTATCATAATGAGAATGATAGAGTAAATAAAATGGCCTTCTCTGAAAAAATAGACAAATCTCTTATTTAAAACCTGATAGATATTTTACGAATTAGTCCATACTCACAATTTTTGAAATCTTTAACACACATTCCAAATTTATCTAATTTCTACATCGTACTTAAATGTGATTCTACCTTGGATCAACGAACATATAACTTACCAACTGTATCACAAGTAGCAGCTATATGGACTAACGAAGAATTAAGCAGTCCTTATTTCCACAACACATATTCGTGTTCACACTCATACTAGCGATAGCCAATTAGTTCACTATTACTATGGTTGTTACGACTCCTTACAATATCCTCTATTATTTCTATATGGTGAAAATGGATGGCATTATGGCATACAAAAGATTTTACAATCAAATAATTCTTCAAGAAATCGTTCTTCCTGCAAACATGAACAACTTTCAAGTGTTACAAACATGACTTCTATTAATGGATTCCTTAATATTGAAGAGGGAATTTTACAAAAGGAACGACGAAAAAAGAATATTGTTTCCTGCCGTGAATATTATTGTTACAAACTTCAAATTAGAGATAATGAAGAAAATCATACTTTACATTCTGGAAGATTATTCCAACAATATTCAGTAGATCAATATATAAAACTTGAAACACAAAGATTAGATTTCTTTTTATACAATCAAGATTTATTTTGAACTGAAATATTACCCGGGCTTGTTGATCTACAAATACTAGGAGAAAGAAAAATTTCAAATATCGGCTGAAAAACATTCTTGCCTGCTAGCTTTACAGGGGGGTCACGAGATATGCGACGTAGATATATGGACGTCATTGCATTAGTACAACATTTTGGAAAACCGAATATCTTTTTAAAAATGACATGTAATCCTTCATGGCTTGAAATAGAACATCTGTTGCTAACGACTGATGAAATACAACATAGACCTGATTTAATAAGTCGAGTATTTAAAGCAAAAGTAGAAGAATTAAAGTTAGATATTGTTAAAACAAAAATGTTTGGAAAAGTTGTTGCTTATATGTACACTATAGAATTTCAAAAAAGAGGTCTTCCACATGCTCATTTCCTTATTATACTTGAAGATGATTATAAGCTATTAATAGCAGAGGCTTATGACAAAATTGTTTGTGCTAAAATACCTGATGTTGACACAAATGAAGATTTTACACTCTTTGGTTGTTAAACATATGATGCAAGGTCCTTGCGGAACTTTAAATCCTAACAATTCATGCATGGAAACAAAAGGAACTTGTAAATTTAAATACCCTAAAAATTACACAAATGAAACATCTAAAACGAAAATTCAAACCCCCATTTATAGAAGACGAGACACTGGAAAATTTGTAAAAGTTAGAACCCAGTATCTTGACAATTCATGGGTCGTACCATACAATCCATATCTATTGAGCAAATTTAACTACCACATAAATGTTGAAATTTGTGTAGCTATTAAAGTCGTTAAATATATCTACAAATACATTTGCAAAGGTCATGAAAAAATAAGTTTCAACCTCCAAAGTAATGAAGTTAATACAAAAATCGACGAAATAAAAGAATATCGTACAAGTAGATGGATATCACCACCAGAGGCTATGTGGCGTATGTTTCCCTTCCCTATTAGTGAAATGCATCCAAATGTGTATCAGCTCCAAATACATCTTGAAAACCAACAATTATCTCTTTCAAAACGACTGCAAAAATCGGATCGGAGGGCTCGCCCAATAATCAATAATCATAAGTTTAATTTTGAACAATTCAGAAAATAAAAGAACAATGCTAACAAAATTTTTCACAATGAATCAAATAAATAAATATTCCATAGAACTTAATTTACTATACAAAGAATTTCCACAACACTTTGTCTGGTCAATCAGTGATAAAATGTGGACATGCAGAAAACAAGGTTATGCTATTTGACGTATTTTCACTTGTCATCCAACCGAAGGAGAACGATACTATCTGTGGTTATTGCTAATGAATATACGAAGTCCTAAACATATAAAGAACTTAGAACTGTAAATGACATATGTTGCACGACATTTAGAGAATCTGCAGAAAAAAAAGGATTGTTAGCTTCCAATAATAACTTAATTGAATGCCTATCATAAACTACTACTTACTAAATGTCATATAGTTTACACCGCTTATTTTCCACACTATTAGTATATTGTAATCCTGCTAATTCAAAAGATTTATGGGAAAAATTTGAAAGACCCATGTCCGAAGATTTTATAGCTACAACAAACATACAAACAACTAACATTCGTTATATGGTTATGAATCACATAAACGACATATTACATTCAATGGGACGAAACATAAATGAGTTCAAACTCATATCAGAAAATTTTATACCTTCCACATTTTCTTACAGAATAACGCAAGAGTCTAAAGACATTTATTTTGAAAGAAACATAGTTGTAACTGATGAAGATTTACTGTTATATAAGAAACTAAATAAAGAACAACATGCTGTTTATAATGTCATTCTTAATAAAATATTCTCAAATGAACTGGGAGCTTTTTATATTGATGGACTAGGAGGAACTGGAAAAACTTTTCTATATCAAGATTTACTAGCTATAGTAAGATCCAAAAGAATTATTCCTTTAGCTACAACAACTTTTGGTATTGCATCTTTTGTTCTTCCAGGAGGACGAACTGCTCACTCACGCTTTAAACATCCTATCAACATAGGCGAAAACTACAATTGTAATATAAGTAAACAAAGTTCACTTGCTGCTTTAATTCAAGATACGAAGTTAATAGTATGGGATGAAGTATCAATGACAATAAAAAAACTTGTAGATACTTTTGATTTATTACTAAGAGATCTTATGAGTGTAAATATACCTTTTGGTGGAAAAATCATCGTTTTTGGAGGTGATTTTAGACAAACATTACCAGTTGTAAAAATTGGAGTAAAAGAAGATTTCATTGTGAATGTTTATTGAACTCAGATATCTGAAATTATCTACAAAGATTTCGAATGACAGAAAATATGCTTGTACAAGAAGATCCTACACTCTGTTAATATTTACTAAGAATTGGTGATGGAAAAGAACAAGTTAATCAGCATAACAAAATTGAGATTCCAGAATCCTTTCTTATTCCCTTTATAAATGAGAAGGAATCATTAAACAATTATTCAAAATTATTTACCCCAACTTAAACATGAGCATGATTGATACATCTGATATAACATCACGTGTTATCTTAACAACCAAAAATGATTTTGTAAATGAAATGAACCAAATATTCGTAGATCAATTTCTTGGTACTGCTGTGACATTCGTTGGTATTGATGAAACTGTAGAGCCAAAAGACCAAAGCGAGTTTGAAGATTTCTTACATATTTTGAATCCTACATGACTACCTCCTTATAAGTTAATTCTAAATCAAAATTACCCAGTTATATTACTACGCAATTTAAATCCTCTAGAAGGTTTATGAAATGGTACTCGGTTAATTTGTATTGATTTCAAAACTCATATTATAAATGCTAAAATTGCAAGTGGAGATTTCAAAGGCAAACCTGTTTTCATTCCTCGCATACCTTTATTAGCACCATAAGATGAAAAGGCACCAATTCAATTCAAGAGAACACAATTTCCCATTCGATTATGTTTTTCTATGACTATAAACAAAGCTCAAGGTCAAATACTAGATTTTGTTGGAATTTATTTACGTGAACCTGTATTTTCACATGGTCAACTTTATGTTGCTTTATCAAGAGCAAAAATCTCAATATGTGTAAAAATGATAATACGACCAGCAACAACAGACGATCCCGATGATCATTCTACTTACAATATAGTATATAGTGAAATCATTAACAAGGTATTCTCTTAAAAACACTTTTCATTAATTCCATGTAAATGCCACACATTTTGAAGAAAACCTAATGGACCTCATGGTCCTACACCATGTGAACAAGTGCTCTTCTATGAACTGCAATAATTTACGATTTCATATTTGGCAATGATGATTTTTTTCCAGTAACCTACTTCAAGCTATCCTTATATCGTGACAGAAATCTTAACAAAACTTATGTATATTGTACCCCATGCAATAAATGTATCCTTTCTCTCTAAATAATTTCTAGATTGAACTATTTTATGTATTTCTTTCGTCCATCATATACTATGAAAAATAAGTTACAAAAATACTGCATACTTAACTGAATAGTATCATTAGCCGAGGGTCTTCAAAAACAACCTCCCTGCCTCCTCGAAGTAGGGGTAAGATCTACATACTCTTTATCCTCTCAAACCTTGCTTATGGAACACCTTTGTTGTTGTTCTATTAAAATTACTGCAACCGTCTTACTATACCATGTACACTGATTCTGATCAAAATACTTGTACAGTTAGTTACATGTGAAGAATTACATTAGATAATTACATAAATGACTAAGAAATAAAGGAGGAACTACACTGTCTACCAACTTCAATAATTGTTATATCAAGATCAAAGATTAGTCATCTTTTGAATGCTATGCTTTATTTTCCTTGTTACTTTCTATGTTCTCTTTGTTATCCTATCTCTGTTGCATTATTTTCCTATGCCAACTGGAAATAATAACTTGAACTTCAATGAGCATATCTTCTTCAGCTTCGCTTAATTTGGGTATTTATGGTTTCGTATTTTATGATTTGGCAATATTATGTTATTTTCTTGTATTGTTGAACTTTGTTTGATCTTTATTTGGTCATTTAATCATCAATATATAGATTAATCACAGGTTATATATCTGAACATCTTGTTTAAAGAGCAATGCTTTATGAAGGCAACGCATCTAAAAGATCAACGATTTAACCACCCTGAAGACTGTTAGTTTACGTTATCAACATAGAAGAACACTCATGTATTTTAGAGGCGGCATCAGTTACTGATAGCATCTTACTTGGAACATCTTACAAACCTATTTTAGGGTTATTATTTGCTGACAGTATTTCACTTATTTTGGAACATATTAGAGCCCCAAAGACATCCCCTTTCGACCAGTAAAAGAACATGCTTTAATACACTACATGCAAAAATAGGTTCTTGTTAAAATGAAAGATAATTCAGCTGCCCTTTATCAGAGAGTTTGTGTCGAGCCCTGGGAATGGAAAACTCCTAATAGAGAGTTCCCTTTTAGTGAACCTTACACAAGGCAAAATATTGGATTAGTTGGATCAATGAATTTCAAATCGAGTACATAAAACAAGCAAAATGACAACAAGGTAAACGTTGATAGAATACTTTGTTTATTTAGATTTTTGAAGTGTGAATCCAATGCACAATGCAGTGTCTATGTCTTGTTATACTTTCCTTGACTATCATATCATCCACACAAATTAAATGGTGGATCTGGTTTGATTAAAGATTATCTTTGGATTAACTACATTTCTTATCTGTCTGTAAAAATATAATTTTGTTGTAGTCAAACTATAGTGTTACTAAGATATTGGAATATTGCTAGACTTCTTTCCCCTACATTTCCTTTGTTAGTTTTTTGTCACTTTGTTGTATCACCTCTCCAGATTATTGAATTGTTAGTTGTGTTGCGCATCATCATATAAGGTGTTGTTGTTGATGTATGACAATAATGATTTTTTATATATATATTATGTAGGAACTCCTTGTAAATAGTTTTTGTATGAAAGGTCAATTGAATAAACTGCGACTCAGAGAAGAAAATCATTCAAAAGACCAAATTTGAGATATTGGAATATTGCTCGACTTCTTTCCCCTACACTTTCCTTGTTAGTTGTTTGTCATTTTGCTTTATCTCCTCTCCAAACTGCTGAATTATTGATTGTGTTGCGCATCATCATATAAGGTGTTGTTGATATATCATAATAATGAGTTTATATATATATATATATATATATATATATAACTCCTTGTAAATAGTTTTTGGAGCATAGAGAACACATATTCACAACTGCAGTTATCTCTACCAGCCAAACACTCAGATTGCTCTATTTTCGGTTGGCATTTTTCTAACTATGCTATGTAGTTGACCCAACCTATCATGTAATTATATGCTACAAAATTAGTTGTGCATGTCTGCAAGGACGACCTAGCAAAGAATATAATCATGTTAGGTTAGTAGCAGGTGTTGTTTTACTGATAGATAACTATAATTATTTTTCTTTCTTATGGTAGGTATAAGTGTGTAATCTATTATTTGTATTCCTTTGTAAGCTGCTTGAGTTGATACTCCCAAGGTCCTATGTATGAGGGATGTCTCTTGTTCTATTTTTTTCCCCCTTCTTTTCTTTGTTTCTCACTGTCTTCTTGAGTACAATCTGAGCTTGAGGCTTTCAATTACTGCCAACACCATCTGCAATCACTCCAATGGATTGGCCTTCTCTGTATGAAATTTTTCTTGATCAACCCCAACAAGTAAATCAGTTAGACCAAAATAAATCTGAACTGATAGTCTTACAAAGAATTTATTTCCATGACTTGACACATGATAACAACCTTACCAGTTACGCTAACACACTCCTTCTTAACTTTTGTACACTAGCAGTATAAAAGAATTATCATGAGTGTACATGAACCTTACCCCTACCTTGTCATAGATATGTTATTTTCAATAGATCCTTGGTTCAAAGAAAGAAAAATGTACCATTTATGAAGACATAAACAATAACAATAGCAGCATAGTAAAAGAAATAGTAAATTTCAACCTGTTTGTTTGATTTTGACTCTAAATGGAGTTTAAAAATATAAACATACTTTCGAATCTTGTGGTGATAGATTAAAGATATTTATTATATTATTTGCAGACTTATATAATTTATCCTAATATTTCCTTCATGAGCTAACATTTTGACTAAATTACATGTGTTGGCATTGGTGTGCAGCTGCCTTTGCACTACACATAGCTCTAAGATCCAAGATCGATCTGATAACAACAGACACTCCTGATTGGACTTGTAAAGTACAGATTATCGATATTAGTCGAAAGAGAAAAAGCCTTGAGAAGCAAATCCTATTCCAAAATCTCCTTTTAGAAGATGATGAGGTACTCCCACCTATATAGTGCTGCTAGATACTATCGTATGCATAGTTATTATATGTTTGCCTCTATCTTACCAAAAATTTCAAATATATAGGGCTAATAAATTAGGACTGTTGTGTATGGAGATGACATTACATATTATGCGGACAAATTGGTTCTCCTCAACACCTACCTGATCTCGGTTGCACCGATAAAGGATTCGCCAAAATCATATGATCGGCCAATACATACATATTACTAGATACTTGATAAGGAAATAATAGTTGAACGTATCAACCCCAATGATGAGATTGAGAAGCCCTTGCCACCGCCGACTAAGCTAAATCTCACACCTTTAGCCAATATTGCTCAGCTGACACCCACTCCCTCTGCAGAAATTGGTATATTACTCTTGCCAAATATTGTACGACTAAAAATTATATGCCTACACAGATAAATGCTAAAATTTCCTACTATTTCTTACAACTAGATATTCTAAGAGTTGTTATCTGTTGTGTCCCTAACAAATATACAGGTCACACTCAAAACAAGTGTCGAGAGATCACCATAGCTGAGATCAATAAGTACACCTTTTACATGAGATAGTAAAGATTCTACTTTACAGCACTTGCGCTTTTATAATATATTCCAAAACAAATCGTAATTACTTTTACCACTTTCCAAAACACTCAGTTTCTCCACACCTTATGGGGTGACTTCAGTGAAATTGAAGGGCCTGAATTGCCAACTAAAATAGAAAAAAAAAAGATACCCGGTCATCCTCGAAAGAAACATAGGAATTTCTTCTTATCAAGGTATAACCACATTAAACTATTCCAAAAAAAACACGTATATAAACCACAACATTATGCGATCGTTTTACACATGCAAGTTTATCATTGCAAACCAAATTCAACAGAACAATATGCATTGATCTTTCTTATCCAAAGGCATTAAAATTTCTCGACTGGTATGAAATTCTCACATTTCTTCTCAACTTCTAACCTACCCTTAGGGAGCATAAACGCTAACTTATTGGGTCTGCTAATAGGGTCAAATCAAATAAAAGCATCCTTTCAAGTCGGGCATCGACTGTACTTTTAAGTCGTGCATCAAGCAGCTTCTCTGTGTTATCCACCCCTCTCATTGTTGCTTCTGACTCTCACAAACTAACCTGTATTAAAGAAATGACCTCACAAACTTTTGTAAGTTACAAAGTTATCTGTACCTAATTAGTATACTCAAGGACAAGACTAAACATTTACAAACTTTTGTTCTCCTTAATAGATTGGAATTTTCAATATTGAGGCGAAAATGTCAATATCAGATGAGTTCCAAAAGTTCTGCGTGCTAGAGTGCGCAGGTTGCAATAAAAAAATGCACAAACGACAGGAAGCCATTTGATTGTCCAAAGTGTCTGCGGAAGATGACATTAGTGCCTCGGTATTATATTGTTGACATATACATAAATTGTACTTTTCCAAAGCACAACATATACTCAAACATTTGAAGTACTAACTCACCATGGTTCTAGGTGTATATTCCAAATTGATATTACGGATGCGACTGGCTCGGCATCGGCATTGATTTCTAGTGCACCTGGTGAAAAAATACTCTCTATGACAGCTAAGGATATATCGACACAACATGTGTCAAGGTCAGGATTTATTTATGTCTACCTTCAATTTTCTTAAATTGACCTTATCCCTGACACATGTTTCATCTCTTACAACTGACTCCCATTTACAGTTGCAGCTTCTTCTTCTTCGTCTTAACCATAACCATCAAATGATGTCCAACAAATTATTCAACATTCAACTGAAGAAGTCATCCTGGGTAAGCGCTAATGTTACTCGTACAAGCCTAACAATTGTATCATTTACAGAAAAAGAGCAAGTGTTGCCGTTGACTATTGACCAGAGAATTGCTAAGAAGGCCAGACTACTTCCCACGAGCGAGCAAGAAATAGAACCAACGATAGTTGGATCTTCAAGTGCACCACTAGCACTTGAACCACTCATGCTAGCCAAAAAAACCTAAGAGGTTAGTGAACTTAAATTTTCAGTAAAAAAATTGCATTTATTCCGCTAGAAACTTCAAAACGTAGTACATGCATGTATTGACTTAACGTAAACATCGAATGTGAATATAAATTATTAAGTGTGAAACTTTTTAAGTTATGAATGGCAAGATATATGGAATCCTTCTTCGAGGCACAGCCTTGGAGCAACCTTTTTCTATTGGAGGTTTGCTATTAACCCGTACTTCCTAGTTATCTCTAGCATCATACATCCAAACATCTGGCTATTAAAGTTCTGTGTATCTCACAGAAAATTTGTCCCATTTTCCTGTAACTACTTAAGCACACTCTTCAGATCAGCCCATTTGGGGGAAAATATTGATTCCTGCGAAGAGCTTAAAACTGGAAAACACAGCGAGACCCAACAAAAGTTAGAAGATGCAAATATAAAGAGACACTAGATACTCCAAGCCATAGATCTCATTGCAGAGTTCTAAAAAAATAAACAAATAAAGTGCCTATTTTGGTTGCTGCATATAAATGGTTGAGGGTGTATGAAAAAATAGAAAGAGAAAACTAGATACTCCAAGCCATAGATTTCATTGCAGAGTTCTAAAAAATAAACAAATAAAGTGCCTGGTTTTGTTGCTGCATATAAATGGTTGTGGGTGTATGAAATTGAGACTGGGGGTGGGGGGATTCCTGTCACTTTTCAAGGGAGATGGGGAGCTGCATTGTTGACTATAAGAAAAATAGGAAGAGTTAGATGTAAGAAAAGCTCAAGAGTGACTGTATCATATGTTTAACAATCCAAACAAACATGGTAATGATATTGGTAGTAACGATACAATAAGATACCATGGATAACAACCATCCAAACAAAGTGTTACTATTGATTTGAACATTGAACAGTAATTATGTTTTAAACAGAGATGGAAATTTGTAGAAGCTAAATTCATTCATATCTTACTCAGGAAATTATGGTAAATTTTGAGTTGATCTCATTATATGTGTTTTATCCAGAGTTGTAACATCACTTTTGCTTTTGTGTTTTTCTTTAATGAACTTGAACCATTTAATCATTATGAATTATTTCCTGGTAATTATGCGACTACAATATTTATAGAGATGTATTCAGTTTTACCACATATGCATTTTCTTTTTCCTTTATCCTGGAGGTGCATTGGAGCGAAGACCTCTACACAATTGTATAGCCATTTTTGGTTTCTACTTCTAAGACCAAGTTATGTCTTTCAATTTGATCAGGAAAGTTTGATGGCTTTCTATTTTCTTTAAAAGTTTGGACACCAAGAAGGTCAGGCAAGTAATAAACTATTATTTTGTTTATCCTTGGCATCCTATATGTTGTGGTGATTCTAAGCCCTCTACTTTCTCTTCTCATGAGAATATCGGCTGCAATAACCCTACATCTCTATTCAGTTAGCCATACAGATAGTACTAATCAATGATCATTTAATCTGGTTGTCTCTTTTTTTCTCCTTACCCAAGAGCTATGTCCTTCATGTGATCTAAGAAAGTTCGATGGCCTTCTATTTTCTTTAAACACTGCATACCAAGAATGGCATGCAAACAACCACCTATTAGTTTGTTTCTCCTTGGTATCCCACATGTAGTGGCGATTCAAACTCCCTTACTTTCTCCTTCTCATGAGAATGTAAGCTACGATAACCCTACATTTAAGTGATGAACATTTTCCTTCTTCAGAGTAAAGAAGGAGACTACAATCACTCACACATCCTCTTAAGTGTGCTGTTGGATAATTTTGTGGAATATGGAACAGTTGTAGAAATTCTTTTCTTTTCCAATTTGTGGGTCATTTGTTTGTACAATGCATTTGAAAAAAAATGAATGCAAAAACTACCAAGTGATTGTTTGTTGTATTCGATTGTCCTCCACCATGAGTGATGAACAGTCTCCTTCGGAGTGGAAACGAAGGCTGCAATCACTCGAACTACCATTTGACCTGCTTCTACTGTTATCTTTTGAAATATGCAATAGTTGTAAAATCCTGTCTTCCCATTTAGGGGATATATTTTTCGTACCACAAGTGAAGAATTAGATGACAAAGAAAGACCAAATATGTCGTTCATTGGCACGACAATGATTAATCAATAGTGACAATTGATGCAAGAGTTGCCTAAAATTTTTATTTCGTATCATTCATGCTTTGGGATATGTGCAACATATTTGTTTTAGCTAGATCACCTGTGCTACATGACTGCTTCTTAGCCTCACTCTTTCATAATTTGTTCTTTTTTAGGTTTTGAGTGTACAGAAACTATGGTCCTCTTTTTTGGTAACTTTTACAAACTAGAAAAGGATGGGATTTATTTTGGGCTCCAAATCACTATAGTTTGACTCAATAGGAAGCATGTTCGGTAGCTCTACAAGCCATCACACTGCTACAGATTTATCGAGAACAAAAACTGCTACTTCCAGTAAGTTTCACCACATTACTTTCGAAATCATCATTGTTAAGTTGGAGTTAAATTTAAGATATCTATTGTAGCAATACAGCGACTAATTTTCTTGGGAACCAATGTATTACAATATAGCTTTCACTCTAAAATTTATTACAATTTGGTCTTCATTTTCCTCAGCCTACTAATACTTACCTCGTCACGTTAGGCATGTCATAACTATTTTTTGGAATGCAAAACCATAGTTGGATTTTTAGCTCTCTCATCCTACAGCTGTACATTTGGAATATGATCGTGTGGTAGCTGAAAATGCAAAGACAGTAATATTTTTGGGTTGTATTGTAATTACTACTAGAACAATGGTTATTGTAAATATTGTTTAATATATGTATGTATGTATAATACCCCAAACTTTTTTTAAGTCATATCTAGTCTCCAGTAGAGTTAGTGATGACTTCCTAAAGGATTCATGTTTAAATCAGATAGAATTTCCCCAATTTTGAATTTTAACCATGTGGAAAATTGAATTAGCTTTCCAAAGATACCAATTTTGTCCAAATTCGGTATCGGAGTAAAAAGTTATGGATGTTTTACAGAGAACTGTCAGAACTGCCCAGAAGCGATGATCAGGCCAACAGACCATCGAGATAGCGACGGACTGTCGCCCAAGCCATCGCGACTAAGGCAGTGAACCCGTCTTCTGGCCAAGTGCAACGGTCAGGACCGACGGACCATCGAGCTAGCGATGGACCGTCACCCAAACTGTCGCAGACGAGGCAGAAAGTTCAGGTTCTGGCCAAGTGCGACGGTCAGGACCGACGGACCATTGAGCCAGCGATGGACCGTCACCCAAACCATCGCCTCTTCCTATCAGCGATTTTAATCCATTTTTAAAAGGGTATTTGGGTCTTTTTTCAACCGTTTTAACCCCTAATTAAACCAGACCAGAGCTCATAACTTCATTATTCATCTATAACACCAAATTAGGGTTTCTCTCAAAGATCAATCCCCAAGAACAAGAAACCCTAGGTGTTTAATTCCAAGTCAAGAATTCAAGCTTTCCTCCACCAATCTTCAAGAAATCATCCACCCAGGTCTGTCAAGTGTTGATTCGTGGATTCCTTTCACTCATGAAGCTCAAGAAACCCTATTTGAAATATAAACTTTGGATTTCATGGTATGAATTGAATTATATCCATGTTTATGTTGTTATTTGATTTCCAAGTTGAAGTCTTTAATGACTATCATGAAAATATGTTAGTATGTGGTAGAAATTCCTGCATTGGAAGTGTAAAATGTTGCCATGAAGTATTATTTCAATATTCATGTCTAAGCCTAAAGATATGCATGCAAGGTGATTGATAAAATGCCTAAGAGAATAGGAATTATACCTTATGACTCATTTGTCACCAAAATTGATGAATCCATGTTTCTCCCTTATGTTTGATATGACTCCCACATTATGGTTATGCTTTGTAATGGATTGACGTAATGCTCATGAGATTAGGCTTATGAAATTATATGTTTACATGCATTCCTATTCATGTGTAAGCTTATAGCATGCAAATACTTCATGAAAATCCCCAATGATTGTACTATGAATTGTTGACATGGCTATGTGTCAAGAAGTGTCATGTCTTGTCAGTTTCATGCTATCGAGTCCTGGGGGTACTTGTACCCAACAATTTAGCTGTGTGCCTAGAGCCAGTGTCAGTTTCATGATAATCTCAATCATGCCATTATCAGTAGTATTCTCAGTCAGTTTCAGAACTCAGTAGAATTCAATCAGTGACATGACTCAGGAAAACTCAGTAATCTCAGTAATCTCAGTCAGTTATCAGATCTCAGTAATATTCTATCGGTCAACGGAACTCAATGAACGCAGTCCAGTTCAGTTCAGTTAATCATGTTCAGTGTCTATGCAGATGGGAGTAGGATTCAGCACCGAGTGAGCCCAAGGATGGGAACACACCTGTTATTAGAGGGTGCGATTCTTAGAAGCAATCTTTTCTCTCGAGAACTACGTATCCAACGTAGGTTGAGACATCAAACCTGCTAGTTGAGGGTAGATGGGGTGGCTTAACCTGTTAAATGAGGGTCCTACCATTCTCCTTAAAGTACCTGTCAGATAAGGGATTACTCATAGGTTGTCCTTACCAGTGGCGCAGTATTGATACCCTTCTAATTGGGGTTATAGATTGGACCCTAACTCCATTATATTATCTTATTTAGGGCATGTCGGTTAGATGACTACTTCCCACAGTTACAGTCTTAGTCTCAATAATAGAACTCAGATAATTCTATAGAATTCAGGACTGTCAGACACAGTCACCCAGTTCAGTACAGAACTCAGCTAGTTCTATTAGAAACAGGACTGTCAGACACATTCATTCAGATAATAGTATATCAATTATACGAAAATTATGTTATCAGTATTCAGATTCAGTAATGTTCAAATTATTTTCACCATCACTTGTATTTATGGATAATTCCTCATTTTCTTGAGGTTCAGGCTCATTAATTCCTTCAAAGGTATCAAAATTGTTCAAGTTTTGAACTTCCATATGAGATTCTGTCATAGTGTCATCTTGACCATTTATTTTTATTTTTCTAGGATTTCGATCCTTAGAACCTAATGGTCTACCATGCTTCAGGCGAGCTTTGAATTAGATGGTCCTACAGGGACCTCAATTCGTATTGGGACATTAACTGCAGGAATGTATGATTTTGTAATCCTTTTTAAATCTGTAAATGCGTCCGGCATTTGATTTGTAATTTTCTGCAAATGAATAATCTTTTGTACTTCTTGTTCACAAATAGAAGCACGTGGATCAAGATGAGACAGTGATGGATTTTTTCACAAAATTTCTCTTTTGATCTTATTTTCTTCTCCCCTTAATTTTGGGAAAACAGTCGCATCAAACCGACAGTCTACAAATCGAGCAGTAAACATATATCCAGTTAATGGTACTAGGTAGCGAATAATAGAAGGTGATTCAAACCCAACATATATTCCTAACCTTCTTTGGGGGCCATCTTAGTGCGTTGTGGTGGTGCCACAGGCACATACACAACACATCCAAAAATTCTCAAATAAAATATATTAGGCTCTTGCCCCAAAACCAGTTGTACTGGAGAAAATTTATGATAATTTGTCGGTCTGAGACGAACAAGTGTTGCAGCATGCAAAATAGCATGACCCCAAACAGAGGTTGGCAACTTAGTTTTCATAAGCAATGGTCTTGCTATCAATTGCAAACGTTTAATTAATGATTCGGCAAGGCCATTTTGAGTGTGAACATGAGCTACAGGATGCTCAACTTTTATCCCAATTGATAAGCAATAATCATTAAATGTTTGGGATGAAAATTCTGCAGCATTATCAAGACGAATAGACTTGATCTGATTATCGGGAAATTGTGCCCGCAATCTTATTATTTGTGCCAATAATTTTGCAAATGCCAAGTTGGGAGAGACAATAGGCACACATGAGACCATCTAGAAGAAGCATCTATTAAGACCATAAAATATCGAAACGCCCACTAGGTGGGTGAATAGGTCCACAAATATCCCCTTGTATACGTTCTAAGAACGCGGGGGATTCAATCCCAACTTTTGTTGGCGATGGCCTCACAATCAACTTGCCTTGATAACAAGCATTACATGAAAATTCACCATTCGAAAGAACCTTCAAGTTCTTTAATAGATGCTCATTTGAATTTTTTATGATTCGTCTCATCATTATTGATCCTGGATGTCCCAGACGATCATGCCAAAGTACGAAAGTATTAGAATTAGTAAACTTTCGGTTTACTATAGAATGTGCCTCAATTGCACTAATTTTTGTCCAATACAAGCCAGAAGACAAAGCAGGGAACTTTTGTATAACACATATCTACTCAGAGACATTCTTGGTAATACCAAGATATTCATGATTCAACTCATCCATTGTCTTGATATGATAGCCATTTTCACGGATATCTTTAAAACTCAACAAGTTTCTTCGAGACTTAGGAGAAAACATAGCATTATTTATGATGAGTTTAGTTCCCTTAGGCAAAATTATAATAACTCTTCCAAAGCCTTCAATCAAACCAGTACTACTAGAAATTGTAGTAACATTTATTTGTCCATATTTAAATGAGAGAAATATTTCTCATTTTTAAATATTGTGTGTGTTGTAGCAGAATCAATTAAGCAAATGTCTTCATAATTGCACAACTTGCTTTGAAAATTGTCCATATCTTCAAATAAAATGGCACACACAAAACAAATATATATTAAATATTAATAATGAATAAACTACAAAGTCCATACTAAGTAGTATAATAAATTTGAGCAATCAAATGAGTGATGTTCATTTTTATGGTAAGTATTGATAGGAAATCATAAGTACTACAAATTTATTTTTCATGTACTTGTTCATAAAACGATATCAATAATAATATCTAGCCCATGTCAAAGAAAACTTATAAGTGATTTGATTAAATGTTTCTCTATTGACAGAACCCGGTGAACTATATTTTATGATATCCAAAATAATGTAAGATTTAAGACCATAATTTATTAGTATTTTTTTTATTTATTTTTTTCATAATCAAACAATATATTACAATTTTAAAAAAAAATAATAATACATTTCTTACAATTTATTTCTTCCACTATTTTATTTCATAACACGTTATCAGCACAAAACTCTAATCATTTCAAAACTTGAAGGCTAAGGTATTATTTTTCTCTTTATTTCAATATGTCTAATCTTACGAAACTTGAATTTAATGCCCTTCAAAGTTCGAGCAGAAATTACCTTTCATGGAGATTGGATGCTGAAATCCATTTAGATGCTATGGGTCTCGGAGACACCATTAAGAAAGAAAATAAAGCATCAAATCAAGTCGTGCTAACGCCATGATATTTTTGCGTCATCATATTGACGAGATTTTAAAGAATGAATATCTTACGATTAAAGATCCACTTGTTTTGTGGAATAACCTGAAAGAAAGGTATGACCACCTAAAAATGGTTATCTATCCAAAAGCACGATATGATTGGATGCACCTGAGATTTCAAGACTATAAGTCTGGTCATGAATATAATTCTGTCTTGTTCAGAATTTTTTCTCAGTTGGAATTATGTGGAGAACCCACTAATGATAATGACACGATGGACAAGACACTTTCCACTTTTCATGCCTCGAATGTGGTCTTGCAACAACACTATAGAGAAAAAGGGTTCAAGAAATATTCTGAACTAAGTTCTCACCTCCTTATGGCTGAACAAAATAATAATTTGTTAATGAAAAATCACGAGCTTCGACCTGCTGGATCTACACCATTTCCTGAAGTGAATGAGGTGTACGCCCACTATGCTAGGCATGGAAGGGGTCACAGATCTGGTCGAGGACGTGGACGTGGGCGTGGCCGAGGACAAGGACGAGACTATGGTCAAGAAAGAAACCATGTTCCTGGCGTTAATCACTCACCAAATAAATGGTTCCATCAAAATGAACAAAGAAGAAGTGACAAACATGAAACAGGTAAAACATGTGTTTGTTTTAAATGTGGAGCAAAAGGACACTATCAACGTGGCTGTCGTACTCCCAAACATTTGGTTGAGCTTTATCAAGCATCACTAAAGAAAAAGGGGAAAAGCCCTGAAGCTAATTTTGTCTCGAAAAATCATGTTGACATTGCTCACTTAGATGTAGCAGATTTCTTCGAGAATCCTGAGGGAAAGATAGATCACCTGATTGGTGATGGTTCTGTGGCTACGGAAGAATGAATAACTTTCGATATTTGTTAGTAATAATAATGTAATGAATAAATGATAAAGTAGTTGTTCTATTTTTATTTTAGTCATATTATAAGAAGTTCATTAGTAATTTATTTTTTTAGTTTTTAATATTGCAATATATTGTTTGATTATGAAAAAAAAAACTAATAAATTATGGTCTTAATTCTTACATCATTTTGGATATCATAAAATATAGTTAACCGGGTTCTTTCAATAGAGAAACATTTAATCAAATCACTTATAAGTTTTCTTTGACATGGACTAACTATTATTATTAATATCGTTTTATGGACAAGTACATGAAAAATAAATTTGTAGTACTTATGACTTCCTATTAATACTTACCATAAAAATGAACATCACTCATTTGATTGTTCAAATTTATTATACTACTTAGTGTGGACTTTGTAGTTTATTCATTATTAATATTTAATATATATTTGTTTTGTGTGTGCCATTTTATTTGAAGATATGGACAATTTTCAAAGCAAATTGTGCAATTATGAAAACATTTGCTTAATTGATTCTACTACAACACACACAATATTTAAAAATGAGAAATATTTCTCTCATTTAAATATGGGCAAAATAAATGTTACTACAATTTCTGGTAGTACTGATTTGATTGAAGGTTTCAGAAGAGCTATTATAATTTTGGCTAAGGGAACTAAACTCATCATAAATAATGTTATATTTTCTCTTAAGTCTCGAAGAAACTTGTTGAATTTTAAAGATATCCGTGAAAATGGCTATCATATCAAGACAATGGATGAGTTGAATCATGAATATCTTGGTATTACCAAGAATGTCTCTGAGCAGACATGTGTTATACAAAAGTTCCCTGCTTTGTCTTCTAGCTTGTATTGGACAAAAATTAGTGCAATTGAGGCACATTCTATAGAAAACCAAAAGTTTACTAATTATAATACTTTCGTATTTTGGCATGATCGTCTGGGACATCCAGGATCAATAATGATGAGACAAATCATAGAAAATTCAAATGGGCATCCATTAAAGAACTTGAAGGTTCTTTCGAATGATGAATTTTCATGTAATGAGTGTTATCAAAGCAAGTTGATTGTGAGGCCATCGCCAACAAAAGTTGGGATTGAATCCCCCGCGTTCTTAGAACGTATACAAGGGGATATTTGTGGACCTATTCACCCACTTAGTGAGGCGTTTCGATATTTTATGATCTTAATAGATGCTTCTTCTAGATGGTCTCATGTGTGCCTATTGTCATCTCGCAACTTGGCATTTGCAAAATTATTGGCATAAATAATAAGATTGCGGGCACAATTTCCCGATAATCAGATCAAGTCTATTCGTCTTGATAATGCTACAGAATTTTCATCCCAAGCATTTAATAATTATTGCTTATCAATTGGGATAAAAGTTGAGCATCATGTAGCTCATGTTCACACTCAAAATGGCCTTGTCGAACCATTAATTAAACGTTTGCAATTGATAGCAAGACCATTGCTTATAAAAACTAAGTTGTCCACCTCTGTTTGGGGTCATGCCCTTTTTCTGATATATTTTCATCTTAAAGACAAAGGAAATTCAAAATTAGAATGGGATATCTTGTACAAAGAGTCAAATAACCTTAGTGTCAAGTCTATGCCTCCAGTGGATTATGAGATTCTCCAGCCAATCAAGGTTGCTCCAGAATTGTCGGAGACACCTCCTACGGGTTCTTCTTCAGGTCCTTCTTTGGCAGTAACGCCAACTCCTGCCACCGGCTCAGATTGCTCCACACAGCCCATTGTTGTCGCACCTACAACATAACCATTAATCTAGTATCAACGTTGAAATCTACACACCCCGACAAACCCTTTATCTACACCAACTCCAGATCCCTCCCCGTTCATTCCATCTTACAATCATCACCAATCCTCCACCATAACTTCCGCACATACCCACAACCATCCATTCACCGACCTGTTACTCGTTCATAAAATAATATCACCAAACCCAAGCAAGCATTTGATTATCTTACAGTTGCATTAATTGAACCACTTCACACCACTTAAAACCACGCCCAAAAGAGTGCACACTGGAGAGAAGAGATGAAACTTGAGTTTGAAGCATTAATAAACAACAAGATGTGATAGCTTGTACCACTATCCTCTTCTCAAAATGTTGTTGATTGTAAATGGCTCTATCGTATCAAAACCAAATCAGATGGAAGTGTTGACAGGTATAAAGCTCGACTAGTTGCAAAGGGCTTCACGCAACGACCGGGTGTGGATTATAACCCTACATTCAGTCCAGTGGTAAAACCTGTTACTGTTAGACTCATTTTGTCGCTTTCAATTCAGCACAATTGGCATTTGCACCAACTGGATGTCAATAATGCATTTCTTTAAGGACACCTTGAAGAAAATGTTCATATGCATCAACCTCGTAGGTATGCTCATCCCGATTTTCCTCATTATGTGTGCAAATTAAAAAAAGCAATTTATGGACTTACTCAGGCCCATCGAGTTTGGTGCTCTGAGTTAAAGCAATTCTTGCTTCAAATTGGCTTTCAAAAGTCTAACTCTGACTCTTCTCTATTTATTCGTCATCAAAATGAAGCATTGGTCTACACTCTTGTATATGTTAATGACATATTTATCACTGGATCGAACTCTGAGGCTATCAAGAAAACTATCCAGGTTCTTTCAGCCAGATTCTCTCTCAAAGACCTCGGACATCTCCATACTTTTTGGGTATTGAAGTTCTCCGCATTAAAGAAGGGATCCTCCTTTCTCAGGCCAAGTATGTTTCTGATCTTCTTGCTGCCCATAAAATGTCTGAATGTAGGCCTGTTACAACTCTCATGAGTTCCACGGCCTCACTATCCTTAAAAGATGACACACCTCCGGCGGATGCCACTTTGTATCGTCAAGTACTTGGTAAGCTTCAATATTTGTCATTCACCAGATCAGATATAAGCTTTGCAGTTAACAAATTATCTCAATTCATGCATGCTCCTACACAAACACACTGGTCTTTTGTTAAGTGACTCTTGCGATACCTCCAGTACACCAAAAATCATGGCTTACAGATATCGAGCAAGACACATCCTGGGTTGTTTATGTATTCAGATGTCGATTGGGCTGGTGACATTAATGACAGGAACTCTACTTCTACTTCTGGATATACCCTGTACCTTGGTACAAATCCTATTAGTTGGTCATCCAAGAAGCAACGCACTGTTGCGCACTACTTTACTGAAGCAGAGTATCGTGCAGTAGCTTCTGCACTTGTTGAGGTCAATTGGGTTCAAAAACTTCTTGTTGAACTACATGTGCAGCTACCTGATCCACTCATAATCTATTGTGATAATGTTGGTGGTACCTATCTTTGTCAAAATCCGGTACTACACAGTAGGATGAAACACATTGAAGTTGATTTTCACTTTGTTAGAGATCAAGTGCAGCGAAAAAAGGTGCTCGTTCAGCACTTATATGCTGCTGATCAGCTCGTGGACACGCTTACAAAGCCTTTGCCTCGTCTGCTGTTTCATCAACATCTGTCCAAGTTAAAGGTTATTGATGCCACCTTCAACTTGCGGGGGCATATTAGGACATGATTGATTGTGTAATAAATTGTGCAGATTTCTCTCCCGAATTTGTGCTTTATTAAATGTATATGATATCCTAACTAATTTCTAGTATTTAGATATCTAGTCACCTTAGTTAGCCTTTCCTTTACTCGTATATATATCTATGTAACCTTTCCTTTACTTGTATATATATCTATGTAGCCTTTCCTTCATCTCTTGAACCTTTACCTTGGACCTTCAACTCATGAAGTGATGACTCTTAAAACAGGCAAATTGCAAGAGATCTCGCCTTATCCAATTTCCAGAGGTCTTCATATATACAAGTTTACACATTTCATTGGACCTTCAATCATGAAGTAATACTTCTTTAAAGTTGTCAAATTGCAAGAGATCTCGCCTCATCCACTTTCCAGAGGTCTTCATACTTATACCAAATCATCATTCGTTCATCATTTTGAACTGGCACATAAAGGATAAGTCGGTAATGCAGGCTAGCAATTCACTCATCATGAGCCCTTCATCATTTCGAGTCGCTGAGATATGATGCATGAGTCACTCATGCAAGTAAGGAATTTGTGTAACCTAAATGCTTTTTCAAGAATTAATTCATCAAGCTTGGTCAGAACTTTCATCGGTGCGGGTGAAGGGTCTTCAATAATTAGGCAATGGGATATGTTGAGAACTTCCAACTCTTTAAACCCCACCAAGATAATAATCAAGGCAGGTTTAGATAATACAATGTATGAAATACTCCTTAACAGGGGGTCGTAATCTTGAACTCGGTAAAATTTTTGCAACTCCAAGACATATGCCGAATTTTCTATACCAGGAACTGTTGGTGATTCAAGATCTTCCCATATATGAATAACCCTGCATATTCCTGTCCTTTTCATTTTGTTCCAAGACGCTTAAGCCATGGACACCAGAAAGAGAGGAGATTTACCTAGCTGCCTTAAACAGTGTCACGATAATCTTTGCTTCTCCTGAACTAGTAGACACTTGGCCGTAGATTCCAAATATTTTTCACTTCATTTGGAATTTATGAAATTCGAGTTGTGTTTGAACACTTTTTGCAAAGAATATATGAAATAATATCTTCATGCTTGAATGTACTACTCAAATTTGAGATACAACTTCAAAAGTGAGAAGTGGATTGAGAAACACGTTATAAGTTGTTCCCAAATTTGAAATACAAGTTCAAGTTGGATTAAAATTTTCATGGTCAAACACAAATTTTCAAATAAAGTGTAAAATTACTTTGGAAAAAAGTCAATATATATTTTATGGCCAAATGGATTCTTAGAACAATGAAATTAATAGGGTATCTGAGAATCACACGTCAAATGCTCGAACTCTAAAATGATGCTTGATGTGTGTGTGTGTACATATATAGAGAGAGAGAGAGAGAGAAATGAGAGTTTATAGGGGGAATACCTCTCGACAGTATAAGTCAACTGCTTGTCGGTAACATACAAATTGTAATGGAGGATCAATATTAATATGTTTCCACCACTTTTTTTTAAGTTGATATCTGTTGTTACTCTAGTTTGTCGTGCATGGCAATTGGCTTGTTCTGATCAACCTCTCTGGAAAACGTTGGACTTGTCGGTGTTCCAATCAAATTTCATCAGAACCCCAATTGAGCCGTACGTATATGTCGAGAGTCGGTCTGTTAAACCATTGACCCGCCTCTTGACATGTATGTATGGCTCCAATGGGGTTCTGATGAAATTTGATTGCAATACCGACAAGTTCAACGTTTTCTAGAGAAGTTAATCAGAACAAGCCAATAGTCACGCTTGACAAACTATAGTAACAATAAATATCAACTCAAAAAGGCCGCATGACTGGAGTATCTTCACCAAGATATCGGTAGCACGGGAGAATCTCTTCCTTCCATCTCCATCTCCTAAACTCCTGAAGGAACAAGAAAGGTTGTTACTTTTGTAGATCCATGAAAAATATTTGAATTCCTGCCGTCAAATTGATGTTGCTAACCGTCATTTTGTTAAGGACAACCTGGTGCACTAAAGCTCCTGCAATGCGAAGGGTCAGGGGAAGGACGGACCACAAGGGTCAATTATACGCAGCCTCACCTTACCTCCTGATTGCATGGCAGAAACTTTACCCGTTACTCCAAGGCTCCCCTTCCTAATTGTCATTTTGTATTCTTGTGAACATACTCAGATAATGAAGACGAAAAGTTCAACCCTCCAATACGAAGAAGCATAGAAGAATGTACAAACACATCCAAGGAATACTGGGATTACCAAAAGTTGAAGAAACTAGGACAATATGACCTGGAAGGTTGGAACTTGAGTTGGTCATAGAAAACATCAGAGAACTAGGATTGTATTTCCCAAGAATCTCGAAAAATTGTAAGTCTTTTGAGACAACTTTGACCGATTGCAATGATTACCTCATACGTTTTAACATCTTCAACCATCATAGTGGCAAACCTATACACCAGTGCAATCAAAACATTACCAAACTATAATTAAGGACTTTCCATTGATCTTATACATGTGCTACTTGTACCTTGTCATATTTCCACTTATTTTGTCTAGTTTGGTATGATCACACACCATCATAGATATTCGCATTTCTACAAAGCTCATTTATTTTTTTGAGAAAGTTAACTGGTACAAAACTATTTTTTTATCTGCACTAAGCCATACGCCACTATTGGTTTCACAACTGTTTTACAAAACCTATCTTTCCCTCGGGTATGTATCTCCTAATCGCACAACATTCCACCATTTCAACTCCAAGATTTAATTTATGTGTTGCGTCTTCGTCTATCAGAATATCATTATACCACACTATTCACTTAGAAACTGAGCCTAGACATAAGAACAATCTATGAACTAGCTTAGATGATCTCAGGCCTGAATAAAGGATGTTGTGGTAACTGGTATGTAAACGGTCAACACAGTACTAGTTTACCCGCACAGTAAGGAATTATTCAGAGAAATGATATCAAATATGTTGTAATGTCCCAACATAAAGCGTCACACAAATTGGAAACAGAGTATTGATAAAAAGTCTTCAAAAACAGAACCAACGATCGTAGGTAGGGGGATCCAACTATGACAAAAATCTAAATTGAAAGCCAATCTAGCAAGTAAACATGATGGATCTCCAATCCACCTCTGACAAAAGCTTGAAAACACAAGCACTTGTAGGTTAAAACTTTGCACCTAAAAGCACAAAATTAAGTTTAAAGGAAAAGGTAAGAAGACTAAATGAAATAGATAGTCTCCGATTACAATATATTAGAAGTCCTGATAAATATCAAACTACTAAAATTAATCATATAGGTTGAACTATACATAATTCAGTATGGATTCCTTTATTGTTTTTAAGTACGCCATAGCTTGTGAAGATGTTCGACTGGGCATGATATTTAACATGTTAGTTTGATATATTACTGATAATGGAAGAAACTAATAAATTAGTGGTTGAAAAGAGTTATCGTGTCAAAGTTAAAGAGGGAATACTTTAATACACCTTAAATTCTTAAAAACTGTGATAATTTTACATAAATAGAATGTTTCAAACATTATGGGAAGTCTAAAAAGGGAAAGGAGTTATATAAATTGAAACATAGGGAGTATAAATGTTTTAGGATGCAGAATATTCATCCCAGGGGGAGCTTAAATCATGGATAGGAACTTAGGAAGAGAACTTGAATGAGATGGGACTTCACTGTGGCTCTTTTCTTCTTCTCATAAACAAACTAGAGGTCTCACCATAAATCAAGTTTCTCAAATGAGTGAAGTATCAACTGAAGTATAAACAATCAATTATAGACGTCCATAGTCATGTTCTGTCTTCTCTAGATTTTTTGATTTTGTGGCTGGATCCAGGGTCTTAACTTTTATCATGTAATGGAGCTAGCATATCTACTTTGGTACTCTTTACGATGTCGGTAATGAAACAACTTCATCAAAAAAATTATGGAAAGTCGATATTACCCAAGTAATTACCAGCTCGCAGCCAAAATCTCCAGTGCACCGTCCGTTATAGCTCAAATCGATGTCAGCAACAAGATTGTATAGAGTATTTGATCAATGATATTAATTTATCACACCTTGTGTTGCCAATACAACTATACTTAGGTTTGAAGGGAAAGGATGGATAACTGTTTAAGCGTACAGAAAAAAATAGAAGAAGTCCCACAGCTTAAACACCATGGTAAACACTAGGACTGCCTTTCTGAAATGGGCCCGGAACTTTGGTCTAGTGGTAAGAGCACAACATGTATTGTGTGGATTAGACGTACATCGCGGGTTTGAAGAATGTTGCAAACAAAATCTTGGTATTTAAGTGGAGAAGGGTAGAGGATTGGGTTCGTTATCCACAGGATTTCGAGTCGTGTGCCAATGGTCCTTGGGAATTTTCTGTTGTCAGAAAGTAAGAGAATGCCTTTTGGAAACGGCTTCAATCACAAGCTTATGTGCCAACAAGTCTTTGAATAAATATAGATTTTCTAACGTAGGACAAGAGAGGAGACCTCGGATCTATAATGGACAGTAAAGATGCAGCATATCTGGGACTGATATCATACTAGATAGGGGTGGGCATGGTACGGTATGGTATTTTAAACTTCGGTACGGTAACTTTGGTTTTCAGTATCTAAATACCATTACCGTACCAAACTAATTTGGTATGGTTCGGTATTTTTAAATTCGGTTTCGGTATTTTATGGTATGGTAATTCGGTAACCATACTTTATTTGATTTCGACTTGCATATATTCATGTAACAAAAACTATTAACTTTAAACTTTAAAAACGTCTCAATCAGATCATACTAACAACAATCTTTGTTAATCAATTACACAAAAAGAACATTTCAATCATAATTGAGCAGTCCAAGATGCAAACTCTAAACAACATTACCTAAACTTAAGCAGAGTACTCCTAAATAATAAGCTTCCAAAAAAATTTATTTCTGAATAAGAGTTACTTTTATGTTAAATTGTCTAATGGATGATATATAAATATATTTAATAATCTTAAATATAATATATATGTATCATTAAAAAACTTCGGTGCGGTATACGGTATTTCGGTATTTATTGCACGAACACCAAATACCATACCAAATACCAAAATAATTTAAAACTCCTACCAAATACCATACCAATTACCATAACATCCATGCCACAGTATAAAATTCGGTATATACCATACCATGCCCACCCCTAATGTTGGTAACTAGCTGAATTCCGACACAAATCCCCAAGGATTAGAAAGCCCCTGGAGTAGCCAAAGGATCAGCAATAAATTGAAGCATCAAGAAGGAAACAAGTAAACAGAAGGTTCTCTGCCAGCCAGCTGACGAATATTAAAAAGAAGAAAAGGTCTTGGAGTTCCAATCGTTAAAAGCTTCTTTATACTTGAATGCTAAGGAAAACAATAAGGGAAAAACACTAGGAGTGTGAGTCAATTTTCAACTATAATTTTAGCAAAACGATTCATAGGAGAAGTGGAAAACATGATGGAAAATATTGGAACTCACCTTACGTTCCTCCTAAACCTAGTCGTTATTCTTTGCATAACATGGAAGCAGGTCACTTCTACTAAAGCCATCTCTTACTCAACTTAGCCACTGATCTAGGTGATTTCTCATCAAAGGGCAGATCAATAATATACTACCTTATAGAGTATATCCGTCCAACCCAGTTTTCATACATTTTTCAATTGCCTTCCAAATAAAGTGAAGAAATTAATTCTGAGATTTTGTTACACTTTTCTCGTAACTTTCCTTTCATAAATTTGTAGGATCAAATGTATTTCTCTTTTGCATCTTCTTGATGTCATTACTGAAACTTTTTACTTCATCAGCAAAAAGATCTTTGTTTCGACTCTTTCACTTGAATTCTGTAACACTACCTCAAGCAGAGTTCTAGCCAGTGTACCGGCAACCCATTCTGCTTTTCTTAAAACATCAAAAATAAAAGATGGCTTGAAAGCAAATGTATCTTTACTATGAGAATTTGATATAAATTAAAAAGTATCTGAATATGTTCATCAAACTGCATTTTTAAAATTAGCCATGGGAACATATCAAAACATAGACCAAGTGTGAAGCCCCGTGAATATCTATAACTAATTCAGGCTATGCAATTTAATTGAACCCGAGCAACATGACGTGACTTGAGTGGAAAAAAGTTATTGGGATACTTGGGCATAATTTCAAAAAACACAGAGTGTAGGAGTAATAGGGATACTTGGATATTATTTTTATGTAATGAGATGAGTGTTTGAAATTTTGAAAGGAATGGACGTATGAAAATGATTGGAGCAAACACTATGACAATGATTAGTTATTTAATCTTTATGTAGACAAAAGGGCCCCGAAATAAGAATGAAAAACAACAACAACAACATATCCAGTATATTCCCACATAGTGGAATTTGGGGAGGGTAAGTGTACGCAGTCCATACCACTACCTCAGAGGTCCGATAGACTCCGGCTCAAATAAGAATGAAGTTGGCTAAATTAGTGAGGAACAAAGAGATAAGCAACCGAATGGAAAGGGAGGAGGAATGTTCAGTGATCGCTTCTTTAGAACACCCACGCTGGGCAGCGAAGTTCTCCAAATGCACCAAAGCTAGCATTCCATATTGTTGAAGCCTTTTAAAAGCTATTACGGGGAAAGAGAGTTTATTATTCTGGTTTCGATTCTAGAAGGTCTAGAAAGAAAAGAGAACTCTCCAGTCTCATGCCTCACCGATTCAGCAATTAAGCTTCTTTTCATCCCAGGCCCAAAGAAGCACAATAAGAACAAAAAGATATGATAAATTAAGGAGTGTTACAAGAAAGAAATGCAGACAGGTCACAACTGCTTTAAGTCCTCGTGATCTCAGCCTTGCATTGTATTACGCCTCTATCCTAATAGCTACGTGGCTGGCAGACAGAGACACTTAAACAACCGTTGGATAATCCTTGCAAAAAGAACTATTTAACTAGAATATTTTTCCAATTGTCACACCTATACACTAAAGAGCAAACACATTGAGGTTTTTTTGAATAACGAGTGTCACAGCCAGTTCTTGCACACCTACTATTCCATCAATAACTACTACCTCTCACTAGCACCAGTATCAGATAACTTGCCCACCAAGGCCCAGGCATACAGAAAGAAATCGCATGAAATTGAACCTTGATCTTCCACTTCATTGAAACTATGTCACACTGTTGAGTGTTACTGGTCATCACACCTACACACTAAATATTCCCAGTATTCAACCAACTTTCATGTCTTTGCCTCTCTATCTTTATGAGTTAGGGATAAAGGTTTCCGTACACTCTATCCCCAGACCCCACATGTGCTATTACACTGGGTATATTCTTGTTTACCAATTCCCATGCCGAATCCATTACGTCATGTAAATAACAAATTTCAGAGTCTGAAAACTTCAGCTCAGTTAAATTCTTTTTCCCGACAAACCAAAAGGCATAAAACAGCTCAAGAAAACGGAAAGGAAGATTGTTCCTACTATCCGTAACTTTTTTTCTTTTCCTCAGTGTTGTAAAAGGCGCTCGCCATGTGGCCAATGGCGAATGGCGAGGCGAGGCCTGGTCGCCTCTTCACGTCATGCGTTGCGAAAATCAAAAGGCGACGCCTTTGCGAAAAAGGCGACATGGCGAGGTGACAATGGCGTCGCCTTTTAATTTTTTTTTAAAAAAAATAGGGTTCTAGGTATATAAGCTAATTTTAGGGCTTATTTACCCATTTTGGCTCTACCAACTTACTTATGGGTGACTGTGGCTGCTACCGTTCATCTCACAAGTTCGATTCCGGCGACCGGGGACAGATTCCGGCGACTCCGGTAAGCAGTCAACTATAGTTTTCTATTTTTTTTCTTCTTTCTTCTTAATCCAGTGATTGGACTTGTATCTTGGTGCTGTTTTTTTTTTCCTTCCTCTTTTTCTCTTCTTCTTCTTCTATTTTCCTAATATATTAATTTTATTGAAATTTTGATCATTTATATATTATTTTAATTTTTTTATATATATACTGTCGCCGTACATTCAAAAGGCGAACGCCTCGCCGCGTGG
>NC_061113.1:212281225-212331025 GCF_002878395.1 Capsicum annuum
GTATTTGATCCTCCAAGGACATCTGGACGAATTTAATGCACATTCAGACTTACAGGATCATATATGAAAACCATTTGGCATTAAATTCTTAGAACAACAAGGACTAATTATTAAATATATTTTGTTGCAACGACAAGTTACAAAAGTAGCGTTACCAAATCCAAGATTTATTGAAGTAGCAAAATCAACATTTCCAAGTGAATATAATATTCTCAAAAAGAAAAATATTCTAAGTGAATATAAATAGTCCAAACTGAAGATCAGATGAAATGCTTCACGAAGACAAAACAAGTTCACTAGACATAACACGGTAAATAATTCCTAAACAGAAACTCATTCATAAAAGAAGCCTGCTTGATTGCAATCCAAAAGATGATCTATGATTTCTCTAACTGGCTCAATTAAAAGTCAGTGTGTTCCAAGAAAGAATCACAGACAAGTCAAGACTGCTTTAAGTCCCCGCGGTCTCAGCCTTTCCCTTGTATCAGGCCTCAATCCATAGCTACTTGGCTGGCAGACCTAAAACTTAAACAGCCGCTGTGTCTTCCGTGCAAAAAGAACTCCTTAACTAGAATATTTTTTCAATTGCCGCACCTATACACTAACAAGAAAAAACATTGATGTTTTTCTTAATAACATAAGTGTTAGAGCCAGCTCATGCACACCTTCTATTCCATCAGATAACTACTAGCCCTAACTAGCACCAGTACCAGATAATTTGCCCACCAAGGCCTAGGCATATGGAAAGACATCGCCTGAAATTGGATTTGCACGCTGATCTTCCATGATTTTCTTCTATTTCATTAAAGCTATGTCACACTATTGAGTGTTACTGATCGTCACACCTACACACTAACTCAATCGTTCCAGTACTCCAACTCCCATGCTTTTGCCTCTCTATCTTTATGAGGTAGGGGTACCTTTTCATACACTCTATCCTCCCAGACCCCACTTATGGGATTACACCAGGTATAGTGTTGTTGACCAATTCTCATGCCAAATCCACAACTTCGTGTAAATAGCAAATTTCAGAGTCTGAAAACTTCAGCAAAGCTAAATTCCTTTTTCCCAACAAATGAAAGGCATAAAACAGTTCAAGGAAACGGAAAGGAAGATTGATCCTAATCGATAACCCCTTTTTTTCCTTTACCAAAAGTTGCGCAACTTTCACATAAAGCTTACAACTTTCCACAACCACAAAGGTAAAACACCAAAACAAACAAACAAGAATGAAAACAATCCACAGCAAAAACCTAACAATTCCAAAATTCAAAGTCAAAACTTCACATAGAAACCAAAAAAATTAAAAAAAATTAAAAAACTCCACCAAAAGAACACCAACCGAGAACACGAAATAGCTTAAAAAACACATGCAAAACAAAAAAACTACCAGCTTTGTGAAACATCATAGATCTGACCCTTGATAGCCATCAACAAAGGCTTCTTCGAATCAGAGCCATCATACTTCTTCAACTCTTGTTCAGAAATCTTACCTAGCTGAACTAGTGGTGGCAGAGGCTGCATCCGTTCCTCGAAATCTCTAGGCCTCTGTTGATGATCATGATCAGGTGAACCAAAAAACTGAGAGATTACATAGTAAAAAGCAAGTGCTAGAGCAATAGAGCAACTGTAAAAAAGGTTGTTGGAGAAATACCCCTGTAAGCTGTGATAGAATCGTTCAATGTTTCCAATATAGCCATAATTTGTTTGAAGAAGCAACAAAATATCTGGTTGACAGGGCGGGAGCCAGGCCTTCATAGGGTTCAACCTGACGAAAAAATACATTATTTATATCTAATTAAAATTATTTTTATACATGTATAGGAGTTATTGAACCTTTGACTAGGTTTTCTTCGAATCCCTGTGATTGAAATCCTAATTCGCCTCTGCAGGTGTCTTGATTTGTGAATAATGAATGAGGTAGAGAGAGTATATTGAGTGAATCTAAAAAATAGATCTATTAATTAACTATTTTTTTTTGATAAAATTAGCTCTGATCAATGAAGTAAATTATATAAATAACCGTCCATAACAATTTCATATTATATCTTAGAAAAAGGCTCAAATATGTCACTGAACTATGAGAAATGACTCATTTATGTTATCCGTTAAAAGTTGGGCTCATTTATACCATTGTCCTTACAAAACTAGTTCATTCATGTCATTACTTTTTAACAGCCAATTTTTAAAAACAGTCTTACCATATGGCAGCTTATTAGAGGGTCACGTCATTTTTTATTTTATTTTTTATTTTTATTTTTATTTTTATTTTTATTTTTAAAAAAAGTAATTTTCTTTTAAAAATTTTTTTGATCCATTAAAAAGAATCCGCCCAATTTTTTGATCCATTAAAAATTAATTTGATTTATGCTTTTAAAATTTGATTAATTTTTCATGATCATAAATATTTAAAGAATTTTTAAAAAAAAAATCTACTACTAAAATTTATAACCAAACGTTATTCTAATTAAGCATATAGTATGTCTTAGCATACATGAAATATTTTGTCAGTCGAATGTAAGTAACTTTTTAGTTTTTTATTTTTTTACTAAGCATAGAATGGCATCATCAGCATCAGGGGCGGCTCAAGCAAATTTATGGCGTAAGACAAAAATCAAATGAAGGTCATGCGTTTTATTTTTCTATATAAATTTTTTCTTTTTTCTATAAATAGTATTTAATATATTTCTTAAAATTTGTAATTTACTATTACTAAACAAAAATAGGCCCCTCAAATTTTGGGGTCTTAGGCGGCCGCCTTTTCTCCTAAAGGGTTGAGCCGTCCTTAATCAGCATTCAATATTTGTACGTAACACTTTATGCATCATCATTTATCATTGCAAAAATAGGAAGGCGACAACATGCCGACATATATAGTATACGTAGAGTTGGCAAAATGAGAAGCTAACTATTAATAATATAATAATAATATTTGATGTTTATATATCCCTTCAGTTTCAACTGAAAAATGACAAAAGCTTTAGTTAACGTGAATCTTTAAAAAAAAAAGTGATAAAAAGCGTGGAGTGTATACTCTCTCCGTTCCCTTTTAGTTACTCGCCCGTCAATTAAAATAACTATTTTATTATAATATATTTATTAAATGATGTTTACTATTGTATTTGAAATTAATTTGAAGAAAAAAATAATTAATATTAAAGGTAAAATATGAAAACAATCTTAATATGTCAAAAATGATAAAAAAACAAATTGAACAAGAATGTTTTAAGAATATATTCATGAAAAATAATCAAATTTTAAAAGCATAGATCAAACTAATTTTAAATGGATCAAAAAGTTGCATGGATTCTTTTCAAAGGATTAAAAAAAATTTTAAAAAGATGAAAAAATTAAAAATGACGTGGCCCTCTAATAAACTGCCACGTGGCAAGGCTATTTTTAAAAACCATCTGTTAAAAAGTAATGGCATGGATGGGCCGATTTTATAACGGCGATGGGATAAATAAGCCCAACTTTTAACTGATGGCATAAATGAGTCATTTCTGATAGTTTCGTGGCATATTTGAGCCTTTTCCCTTATATCTTTCTATTATAAAACAAGAAAGAATAAAGAAGAGTAGAGAGAATAGAGAGAATAATTGTTATTTCTTTTCTTAAAGGATGATTTACAATGAAGGAAGCCTTCCTATTTATAGGGAAATTTGCCCTAGTTCACACTAAAAGACAAATACATCAAATCTTGATAGACATCAAATAGATTTTGATAGATTTTGATAGACATTCACTATAATTGATATATATCATAACACTCCCTCTTGAATGTCTAACAATACGCATATAGGCTGCCTCATTAAAAAACTTACAAGGAAAACTCAGTGGGACAAAACCTTATAAGGGAAAAAGAGTACAGCGTGTATTAGCTCCCCCTAATAAGAACATCCTTGAACTTTTGCATTCTGATCTTGTGCTCCATCTTCTTGAAAGTTGCAGTTGGAAGACACTTGGTGAATAAATCAACCTCATTATCACTTGAATGAATCTGTTGTACCTCAATATCACCATTCATTTGGAGCTCATGTGTATAGAAGAGCTTTGGCGAAATGTGTTTCGTTTTATCTCCTTTTATGAATCCACCTTTCAGTTGTGCTATGCATGCTGCATTATCTTCATATAAAATTGTGGATACTTTGTCATATTTTCAGCCATATTTTTCTCGAATGAGATGTATTATGGACCTCAACCACACACACTCTCGACTTACTTCATGAATAGCTATAATCTTAGCGTGATTCGATGAAGTGGCTACGATAGACTGCTTTGTTGATCTCCAAGATATGGAAGTACCCCCACATATGAATACATAGCCTGTTTGAGACCGAGCTTTATGTGGGTCAGATAAGTATCCAGCATCAGCATAACCAACAAAATCGAAATTGCAATCTTTAGAATAAAATAAGCCCATATCGGTAGTCCCCTTTAGATACCGTAATATGTGTTTGATCCCATTTCAATGTCTCCTAGTAGGAGCAAAACTATACCTTGTTAGCAAATTTACTGAAAAGGCAATATCAGGCCTTGTAGTATTTGCAAGATACATTAGTGCACCAATTGCACTAAGATATGGTATTTCAGGACTAAGGAGTTCCTCATTCTTTTCTTGAGGTCGAAATTGATCCTTATTCACATCAAGTGATCGAACAACCATCAGAGTACTTAATGGATGTTATTCATCCATATAGAATCGTTTCAACACCTTTTCTGTACAGGCAGATTGATGGACAAAGATACCGTTTATCAAATGCTCAATTTGCAAACCAAGGCATAACTTTGTCTTTCCGAGATCTTTCATCTCAAACTCTTTCTTTAGGTAATCAATTGCCTTTTGAAGCTCTATTGATGTTCCAATAAAGT
Source organism: Capsicum annuum (assembly GCF_002878395.1). Taxonomy (NCBI): domain Eukaryota; kingdom Viridiplantae; phylum Streptophyta; class Magnoliopsida; order Solanales; family Solanaceae; genus Capsicum; species Capsicum annuum. The sequence goes on from NC_061113.1 coordinate 212,286,098, forward strand.
TTATGTCATCGACATAGACAGCAAGTATAACAAACTCCGACATTATTTTCTTTATGAAAACACATGGGCAAATTTCATCATTCGTATAACCTTCTTTAGATAAATATTCTCTAAGACGGTTATACCACATGCATCCAGATTTCTTCAAACCATACAATGATCTTTGCAATCTAATGGATACATTTTCCGAGGCTTTGAACTATATGCTTTTAGCATTTTAAATTCTTCGGAAATTTTCATGTATATCTCATTATCAAGTGATCCATATAGATAGGCTGTTACCACATCCATCAAATGCATTTCAAGTCTCTTATGGATAGTGAGAGTAATAAGATAACGCAATATTATTACATCCATAACTGGTGAATATGTCTCATCATAATCGACACCAGGCCGTTGTGAAAATCCTTGTGCAACAAGGCGTGCTTTATATCTTTGTATTTCATTTTTTTCATTTCTTTTTCGCACAAAGACTCATTTATAGCCAACAGGCTTAACACCATTAGATGTTTGAGCTATGGGTCCAAAAACTTCACGTTTGGTGAGCGAATTCAATTCAGATTGAATTGTTTTTTGCTATTTTGGTCAGTCATTTCTTTGTCGACATTCTGTGATAGATCGAGGTTCAAGATCCTCGCTATCTTGCATGATTTTCACTGTAACATTATATGCAAAGACATGATCCATTACTATTTCAGATCGATTCAGATTAGTTTCAACATCACTTGAATTTATGGATAGTTCCTCATTTTCTTGAGTCTCAGGCTCATTGATTCCTTCAGGGATATCAACATTGCTCAAATCTTGAACTTCCGTATGTGGATCTTTCGTAGTGTCATCTTGACTATTTGTTTTTCTTTTTCTAGGATTTCGATCTTTAGAATCTAATGGTCAACCACGCTTCAAACGTGCTTTAGATTCATTAGCTATGACACTAGTGGATGGTCCTTTAGGGACATTAATTCGAATTGGGACATTCTCGACAGGAATATGTGATTTAGTGATCCTTTTCAAATCTGTAAATGCGTCCGGCATTTGATTTGTAATTCTCTGCAGATGAATAATCTTTTGTACTTCTTGCTCACAAATAGAAGCACGTGGATCAAGATGAGATAGTGATGAATTTTTCCGTAAAATTTCTCTTTTGATGTCACTATCTTCTCCCCCTAATTTTGAGAAAAGAATCTCATTAAACCGAAAATCTGCAAATCGAGTAGTGAACATATCTCCCGTTAATGGTTCAAGATAGCGAATAATAGAGGGTGATTCAAACCCAACATAAATTTCTAACCTTCTTTGGAGGCTCATCTTGGTGCGGTTTGGTGGTGCTATAGGCACATATACACTGCACCTAAAAGTTCTCAAGTGAGATATATTAGGCTCTTGACCCAAAACTAATTGGAACGGAGAAAATTTATGGCAATTTATCGGTCTAAGACGAACAAGTGTTGCAGCATGCAAAATTGCATAACCCCAAACAGAAGTGGGTAACTTTGTTTTCATTAGTGATGGTCTTGCTATCAACTGCAGACGTTTAATTAATAACTCAGCAAGGCCATTTTGAGTGTGAACATGGGGTACAAGATGTTCCACTCTTATCCCGATCGATAAGCAATAGTCATTAAATGCTTGGGATAAAAATTCTGCACCATTATCAAGGAGAATAAACTTGATTTGATAATCAGGAAATTGTGCCCGTAATCGTATTATTTGTGCCAACAATTTTACAAATGCCAAGTTGCGAGATGACAAAAGGCACACATGAGACCATCTAGAAGAAACATCTATTAGGACCATGAAGTATCTGAATGACCCACTTGGTGGGTGAATTGGTCCACAAATGTCCCCATGTATGCGTTCCAAGAACGCGGGGGACTCAATCCCAACGTTTGTTGGCGATGGTCTCACAATCAACTTGCCTTGATAACAAGCATTACATGAAAATTCACCATTCGAAAGAACCTTCAAGTTCTTTAATAGATGCCCATTTGAATTTTCTATTATTCGTCTCATCATTATTGATCCTGGATGTCCCAGACGATCATGCCAAAGTATGAAAGTATTAGAATCAGTAAACTTTCGGTTTACTATGGAATGTGCCTCAATTGCACAAATCTTTGTCCAATACAGGCAAGAAGATAAAGCAGGGAACTTTTCAACAACACTTGTCTGCCCAGAGACATTCTTAGTGATACCAAGATATTCAAGATTCATCTCATCAAATGTCTTGCTATGATAACCATTTTCACGGATATCTTTAAAACTCATCAAGTTTCTCTGAGACTTGGGAGAGAACATAGCATTATTTATGATGAGTTTAGTTCCCTTGGGCAAGATTATAATGGCTTTTCCGAAGCCTTCAATCAAATCAGCACTACCAGAAATTATAGTAACATTAATCTTGTCCATGTTTAGATGAGAGAAATATTTCTTGTCTTTGAATATCGTATGTGTAGTGCCAGAATCAATCAAACAAATATCTTCTTGAAAATTATCCATATCTTTAAATAAAATAACATGCACCAAATAAAATATATACTAAATCTTTGTACAAAGTGAAAACTTATAATATAAAAAAATTATTAATCACACTTTAACTAAGTAATTAAAAAGAAATATATCCAATTAGTACGAGATGCAATTGTAATTGTATTACGAAATGAGAATATAAAAATATTATTATATTACATAATCTTATGAGAATATTATTATATTAAAGAATGTTAATATAAAGAATACATTACAGAATGCAATCTTAATCATATTATTTACACAACATTGTAAAGAATGATAATTTTGCATTATAATGAATGCAAAGCAAGCACTCCACGTATTGTTTTCATGTGAAGAGTAAACCTCTGTACTATGTCTTTTTTTTTTGAATAAATAATGATAAAATTAAAATTCAATTCAATCAATGATAAACTACAATAATATAATTGAACTAATCAATATTAATCAAAAACTAATACTCATGCAAACAACTACTTTTACATGATTCTTTATTCACTAACTATTATCAACAAAAATAAAACAAAATTAAAAATCATTCATTCTTTCATGTTTACGGAACCATCCCCAATCAAGTGATCAATCTTTCCTTCAGGAAGCTTGAAAAAGTCTGCTACATCCAAACATGTGATGTCAACATTATTTTCAGAGAGAAAGTTAGCCTCGGGATTTCTCTCTTTCTTCTTTAGTGATGCTTGATAAATATCAACCAAGTGCTTGAGAGCATGACAATCACGTGAATAATGTCCTTTTCTGCCACATCGGAAATAAGTAACTGCTTCACGTTTCTCATTTTTTATCCTTTTATTTGATGAATGATTAACACCCGGAATAGGATTTCTTTCTTGGACATTGTGACCACAATCACGACCACGTCCGCTACCTTTTTCATGCCTAGCATGGTGAGCGTGCACACCATTCACTTTAGGGAATGGTGCAGATCCAGTTGGTCGCTCGTGATTTTTCATCAACAAATCATTATTTTGTTTAGCCACGAGAAGATGAGAACTCAGTTCAGTATACTTCTTGAAACCTTTTTCTCGATATTGTTGCTGTAAGAGCATATTCGAGGTATGAAAAATGGAGAGCGTCTTTTCCATCATATCATTATCATTGACCGTCTCTCCACAAAGTTTCAATTAAGAAGAATTTTGAACTTGGCAGAATTGTATTCATGAACAGACTAGTAGTCTTGAAATCTTAGATGCATCTAGTCATACCATGATTTCAGGAGAATGACCATCTTTAAGTGGTCAAACCTTTGTTTTAGGCTATTCCACAATACGACTGGATCCTTAGTAGTAAGGTACTCAATTTTCAGAACTTCGACAAGATGATGACGCAAGAAAATCATAGCCTTAACACAATTTTGACTAGATGCTGTATTTTCATTCTTTATGGCGTATCCAAGACCTATAGCATCTAGGTGGATTTCAGCATCCAACACCCATGAAATATAGTTCTTGCCCGAACTTTGAAGGGCAACGAACTCACACTTCATAAGATTGTTAGCAATATGGAAAAGGAAAAAAAATAATACCGTAGCCTTAGCCTTTAAATTTGAGATTGTAGAGTCTTGTGCTGATAACGTGTTATAAAATAAGAAAGAATAAAGAAAAATAGTAGAGAGAATAGAGAGAGTAATTGTTATTTCTTCTCTAGAGGGATGATTTACAATGAAGGAAACCCTTCTATTTATAGGGGGAATTTGCCCTAGTTTCACACTAAAAGACAAATATATCAAATCCCGATAGACATCAAATAGATATTGATAGATCTTGATAGACATTCACTATAATTGATATATATCATAACACTTTGAACTTTTATATTTTTTTTCTTTTTAATTTAACTTTAACTTTTATTTTTTCTTTTCTCTTTTTATTTTTAATTTTTTAAACCTTTACTTTTTTTTCCTCTAACTTCTTTTTTTTTTCTTTTTATTTTATATTATTTTTATTTTTTATTTTTTTCTCTTTTTTTGTTCTTTTTAGTTTTTCTCAATCTTTACTTTTTTTCTTTACACATTTCAACATCTACTTTTATTTAAAAAAAAAACTTTTTTTTCTTTTTTTTTTTTTTTAAATTTTCTCGACCTTTATTTTTATTTAATCTTTTTTTAATCAACCTTTATTTTTTTCTATTCTCTCTCAACTTCTACATTTTCTTTGATTTTTGTTTTTTAAATATTTTCTTCCTTTTTCGCAATTTTTATTATTTTTGTTCTTTTCTTTGATTTCTTCCATTCAAGTTATATCTTATGAGCAAGAGTTGACACTATCACATTATAAAGGCAAAATTTACGACTTTCAACAATAAGCTACGTTTCATGGGCAAGAGTTGACACTATTACATTGTAGAGGCAAGACTTATGACTTTCAAACAAGAAGTTATGTTTCATGCACAAGAGTCGACACTACCATATTGTATTTCGATTTATGAGATGTTTTAGAACTCTTACCTTAGAGGAAAGACTTAGCTCAGGGACTTTCAAACAATAAATTATACCCCACGGGCAAGAGTTGACTTTACCACGTTATGTTTTCATTTATAAGATGTTCTACAACTATAGCATTAGAGGCAAGACTTAGCCAAGGACTTTCAAACAACAAGTTATGTTTTATGGGCAAGAGTCGACACTACCACATTGTATTTTGATTTATGAGATGTTCTACAACTATTGTCTTAGAGGCAAGACTTAACTCAAGGACTTTCAAACAATAAATTATGCCCCACGGGCAAGAGTTAACTCTACCACGTTATGTTTTCATTTTATGAGATGTTCTACAACTATTACCTTAAAGGCAAGACTTAGCTCAAGGACTTTCAAACAATAAATTATGTCCCACGGGCAAGAGTTGACTCTACACGTTATATTTTTATTTATGAGATGTTCTACAACTATTATCTTAGAGGCAAAACTTAGCTCAAGGCCTTTTAAATAACAAATTATGCCCTACGGGCAAGAGTTGACTCTACCACATTATGTTTTTATTTATGAGATGTTCTACAACTATTGCCTTAGAGGCAAGACTTGGCTCAAAGACTTTCAAACTACTAATTATGCCCCATAGGCAAGGGTGACTTTACCACATTACATTTTCTTTTATGAGATGTTCTACAACTATTGTCTTAGAGGTAAGACTTAATTAGCTCAAGGACTTTCAAACTACAAATTATGCCCCATGGGCAAGAGTTGACTCTACCACGTTATATCTTCATTTATGAGATGTTCTACAACTACTGCCTTAGAGGCAAGACTTAGCTCAAGGACTTTCAAACTACAAATTATGCCCCACGAGCAAGAGTTGACACTACCACGTTATGTTTTGATTTATTAGATGTTCTACAACTCTTGCCTTGGAGGCAAGACCTAATTAGCTCAAGGACTATCAAACTACAAATTATGCCCCACAGGCAAGAGTTAACTCTACTACGTTATGTTTTTATTTTTGAAATGTTCTACAACTATTGCTTTAGAGGCAAGACTTAGCTCAAGGACTTTCAAACTACAAATTATGCCCCACGAGCAAGAGCTGACACTACCAGGGTTCAGTTGAAATATAAGGGAATGTCAATTAGCTTAATAACTGTATGAAAATCTTTTACCCAAACAAAGGGCCTGTCAAAGATTTAATATGCTTAGGTCGAACCCATGTGTTTAGAAGTTCTAATTGTGCAAAAAATTGCTCTTTGTGTCTATCAAATTTATGGGCTAAAGAGGCACAACTTACTAGATAGAGTTACTGAGACTAGGCCAACTTAAGACATATTAAACTCGACTGTACCACCATTTTGGAACCAATTTAGAAGCTATTTAACATCCATATGACAAGGATCCTTAAGCAGGGGTAAGCCACGCTGCGTTCAGACTTATCATAAGAATATCAGCTTAAGCTTTAGTCAAAATATCTTACCAAAAATACCAATCGAAATATAAGAAAATATCAATTAGCTTGATAACTGTATAAAATTTTTTTACCCAAACAAAGGGCATGTCAAAGATTTAATATGCTTAGGTCAAACCCATGTGTCTAGAAGTTTTAATTGTGCAAAAACTCATCCTTTGTGTCTATCAAATTTATGGTTTAAAGAGGCACAATTTACTAAACGGAGTCACTGAGACCAGGCCAACTTAAGACATATTAAACTAGACTGTACCACTATTTTGGAACCAAGTTAGAAGCTATTTAACATTTTCTCATATTTAGATAATGTCTGGATTCTTCATAATTATCTAATAATAGGAGTTAGATTTTTAACATAGACATGAGAATTTTCTTAGCCGGAATGATCATGGTTGGCAGGAAGGAGTATACAAAGTAAGTTAAAAGAAGAAAACTATGTACCTTGAAGTTGGTCGGTTGGAAAGCCTGAACAGTATTAAATGGTGGCTATCTGCCTTTTATTTATCTTCACAGTATATTACAAAGTAGAGAGAGAGCTAGGCTTAGAGAGAGAAGGGGAAGGAAAACTTATGCCTCCTTTACAAAATGAGTCGTAGTACTATGGGTCCTACAGTGGGTCCTTGCGCATAGTATTTTCATTGTTACAAATGGGCCCTATATTAAAACATAGTAATTAGTTACTGGGGCCTGCTTGTCCTGTTTTGTCTTTTTCTTTTTTCTTCAGTTGATAGAGAAATGCTTTGGTTTTTTCGGTCTCTTCATTTGTGAGGATATGTTCTAGAGGTAGAGACTGTGAATCGCAAATATCTTCAGTGTTTTCGGCTTCTTCACTAGTAATGTTTTTCATAGAAGTATCAGAACCTTGTTCTATCATTTTTAGTAATTTATTTCGAGCTTCGGCTAAGTATTTTTCAATCATTTCCAGTTTATCTCCTTCTTGTACGGAGATTCTTCCAGAAATATAGTTTAGGCCTTTGTCGTCGATGATTTCTTTCTGTGGAGCATGAGCATATTCAGTGTTTTTCTTATAATGGTTTCTTGCAAGTCTTTTCATAAGGAATTTTTGTAACCGGATCCTGGTGGGTTAATTTTTTCCAAAAGTTGGTATAAAATACCCTATATAAGCCCGGTAGTTGATCTTTAGTATACCCAAATTCGATGCTCTATTTATGGATCCACGAAATGGAAAACTCTATGAAAAAGTACATTTGATCAATGGTATCCAATTTGCAAACATGTTCAGAAAGGTATAATTCTGTTAAAAATGGTGAAGACTTTTTCCACTTTTTGTAAAGATGAAAATATTCTGATGGCAAAATTTTAACTGTGGGGCCATGATACGACCACCATTGGAAAAACCAATTCGGAATGGGATCTTCAAATACTTTAGCACAGACTTTTAAAAACCAAGTATGTTTATGTTTGATGTTATTATAATATAGAGTCTAGGTAAATGCTTTTACGTAGTCCCAATAAGTGAAAGTTATTTTCGCTCCTTTCATTATCATGGTTTTATCAGTCATGGACGTGGTTCCCCAGTCTTCTATTGATATGGGTTTTTTTATGACCATTTTGGAATATCCATGCACTCCTGGGGTTGTTTCGCTCATTTGATAGTGTTCAATTTCATTACTTCCAGTAGATAGTAGGATTGACTTATAAAAACCTCTTGTTTTATAAGATTCACCTGCAATATAAAGGTTAGTGATAAAGTATTTTTAGAGTAGTCTCCATGGATTTTCTTGCTTGCATATTTGAGTATTTTCGACAAGAACTATTAGTTCTCTAGTGTCAAGCTTTTCATGATTTGGCCTATCGGCAGTATTTTCTTGAACAATTGAGGCAAACGAATCTGTTTGCTTAGCAAACATATAGGACTGAAGTTGTTCATATAAAGGGTGATCTTCTGGAATATCTTCTAAATGAATTGAAGTGCTCATATGCTAGTTTTTGGAAGATGATTCAGCAATTTGCAAAATTTTTATATTAATCAAAGTTCTATTTCCCTGTTGTAATATTGAGAAATTAGAAGATGAAGAAGTATAGGAGGATGAAGAGATGTTTTTGCCTCCATAGTAGGAGGAACCTTAGCTTCTGCCACTTTTTCCACTTGCTCTGGCCCTCTGCCGGGGTGGATCCATACTGCATCAAAAGATTAAAATTTATCAAATGATGTATCAAAGTCAGACCAGTCGATTTCATCTCTTATTTCTTCAAAATTTGGAAGATATAAGTCTTCTTTTATCATGTCATGGACAATTTTGCATAATATTAAGAAATGGCTATCTTCATTCACAGGAACACATTTACGAATGGTAATAATAGTTTTTCGGATAGGTAGAAAGTATAATAATTCATTCTCCTTGACTCCTGCTCACAGTCCAAAAATTTCCTGTAAAAATTTTATGAGTTATTGATATATTCACAAGACAGAAAATCAGGAAAAAAATTTTCTCTACCCTTTTTATATTGTATTTCAAAATCGAAAGAGGCCAGTTGAGCTTGCCACCTTGTAAAGATTAGTTTAGAAGCATCATGTTTGAAATCTTTATCAAACATATATTTAACGGATTAAGCGTCAGTTCGAACAATGAATTTTTGATTATATAAATCATCTTGGAATTTTAAAATACATTTAACAAACGTTAATATTTCGTGAGCCACTGTGGCGTATTTTTCCTAGTTTTCAGACCATTTTCCTGAATGAAATCTAATAAGATTTTCAGAATTAGTATGGAGATTCACTTGTTTTAGAATTCCTCCATAACCTATGTTGGAAGCATCAGTTTCAACGATTTTTAACCATGCAGGATTCACAAGGGTTACACAAGGTAAAGACTCAATATATTTTTTAATCATTTGGACTAGCTTAGTGTGAGTAGTAGTCCAAGGTTTTTTGTAATTCTTTTTCAATCTATCATACAAGGATGGCAAATCCCGGGATAAGTTCTGATAGAAAGGGGAAATATAATTAAGACTTCCTAAGAACCGTTGTAATTGAGTTTTATCGATGATAATATCAGGGATTTTTTTTGAAAAATCTAAAGATCTTTGTATTGGTTCAATTTTACCTTTAGAAATATTATGTCCAAGAAATTGAATATCAGTTTGAAATAGAGACATTTTTTGTTTAGAAATAACTAAACCATTTTGTATAACAATTTGTTTGACAATATTTAGGTGTTTAAAATGTAATTCTATTGTTTTAGAAAAAACAAGAATACCATCTATATAAACAAGTATAAAATTCATGTAGGGATTGAATATATCCTTCATGATTTTTTGAAATTCAGAAGGAGCATTTTTCAAACCAAAAGGCATAACATTCCATTCATATTGACCAAAAGGCACATTAAAGACAGTTCTATAAGTATGTTCATTCACAATATGAATTTGCCAATAACCAGATTTTAAATCAAATTTTGAAAATATATTGGCATCATATAATCTAGATAATAAGTTCTTTTCATTAGGTATTGGATACCTCATCCATTTCAAAATTTTATTTAGCGGTTTGTAATTAATGACAAGTCCAGGCATACCACGTTCTTTTTCAGCAGCATTGTTAACATAAAATGCAGTGCAAGACCACAGGGATTTTGAAGGCTTTATGAGATCCTTTTCTTGAAGATTATCAATCTCCTCTTTGCAGAATTCTACTAACTCTAGATTCATTTGGCAGGGTCGGGATTTTGTTGGAATATTAATTTCGCTGAAATCATTTTCATAAGGAAGGGAAACAACATATTCTTTTCTTTTCCAAAAAGCATTTGGGTGATCCGCACAAATATCAACAATTAGTTGACTAGAAATTATTTTTATTTTTTCTTGTATTTTCACAGAACTCAATGTATTTTGAACATTCATACTCATAATTTCAAATTGTAAGAAATTTTACTATGTTTGTTTCATGTCAATCAAAGCATTGATATCTCTTGTTACTGGATCTGTAATAAAAGAATATGAGATTTTTTTATTTTTATAAGTAAGTTGAAAACCATTTGCATCTAGATGCGTAAAAGGGTAGATGACATTTATAAAAGGTGTTCCTAAAATAATAGGATGATATAATTGATTTTTTACTAGAAAGAAAAAATGTGGAATGCAAGTCTTACTTCTACAGAGATGTGCATTAGGCAATTTATAATTAATATCAAGAGTATGTCTAGATGCAGATCTAATGATATGAGTAGTTTTTTGAAAATATCTAGTAGAGATTAATCTTTCTTGAATGCAACTAACATCTGCACCACTATCAATCATAGTAATATTAGTTATAGAAATATCATTATTAATCAATATAGTGCAATTAATATACCATTTATGAGTGGTAACAATTTGCATCATACCTAAAAACAAATTATTTTTATATCCAGATTTTGAATATTAATATTATCGTTATTTTCAGTAATTTTAGGACCTTTGGACATAGAAGGCACATCATAAGGAGAAACATGATGAGATGTATTTTCTTCAATTTTTGAAATCCTGTGATCACAAATCATTTGATTTTGTTTTATAGAAATAGTTTCTTTTTTTAAATTTTCAACCTCGATTTTTAAATCATCAAAAGAAGTATCTCTACCAGGGTTTTTTCTTAAAGCGAGGAATCGATTGACCTCGGCTAAAGAATAAGGCATATCATAGTCATGAGTTTTAGTAACTTCTTTAGGATTAATAGGAATGCTATTAGCAGTTTTTTTGTAGCAAGATTAATAATTTTTTCCAGTAGTTTTTCATTAGAATTTTTTTTAATAATTCAGCAGTTAAAGTTTGCACATTTAAATCTAAGTCTTCAAACTTAGATTGAAATTTATAAAATATATCATCATAAGCACAAGTATTATCAGGGCAAACTTTTTCATTTTCATGATTACTATCAAAATATTCAGGCAATTCAATCTCATTTTCTGATTCAAATTCATAGATGTAATCAGACTCAGAACCAGAAGTATATAACAAGGCAAAAATTTGATCATGGATTTCATTAGTAAGACCTAAAGACTTGATTTTTTGGAGCTTACAATTTGGAGCTATATGCCCATACTGTTTGCAGTTGTGACACTTGATTTTTGCTAAGACTCTCTTAGACCTATTTTTGGTAAATCTTGTAGACTTTCGATGGGCTTTTCGAGTTTCTCTTTCTTCTTTAGACCTTCGTCGGTAATTCTTTTTTCTATAAGACTTAGAATGCCTATGAGATTTTTTTTGAGAGGTGGAAGCCTGTTGGTTCATACTAAATTGATCACAGAAATCTCCTAATTGAGACTTTTCTCTAAACTTATCCATCTTAATTTGTCTATTCAACTTCAATTCATTACATAAAGCTAAACCCTCATCAGTGGTAATTGCTATAAGTTGACCATAAGTATAATCTTTCCAGAGTATATCAATAGATGATCCCCTAAATTTTTTTCTAACCCTTTCATCAAATAAAGAAGGGAGTCCATCCATAAAATTGGCCTTCCAGTATTGTAGGCTATTTTCAGGTAGGTCCATAACTCGACTTAGAAAGGTATCTTTATACTGCCTAAATTCTCCTAAATGTTTACATCTAAGACCATTAAGAAGGGTACGAGTATTTTTATATTGGTTGGTAAACCTACCTCCAAAATATTCCATAATGGTTAACATAAGAGTGTAGACATCATCTTCTCTTCCTGCTGGTAGATCTCTTCCTAGGTTATCTTTTCCAGCAGTAGCAGCTTTAGAGTTGAAGATTTTTAATCTATCTTCTTCATGTAAATAATTGTCCCACCAGCCTCGAAGTCGGCCAGTAAAATCAGCAACAATCATCTTACAAACTTCATAATCAGTGCGTTTGTCTTTATTTTCAGCAGATGCAATAGCTTTTGCTATAGTAGAATACATAAGCATACGATGAACTTGGATCGAGATTTGTTTTTCACTCAATGTATCAATATTCCATTCATAAATTGATTCTCCACAATATAATGTATTAGTCATATTCCATTCTCTTTCCTCTATTAACACATTTGGAGGAGTAGGGCGTGGATAATATATAGCAGACATACGGGGAAGATCAACATATCATTTAGGTTGTTTTTTAATTGTTCCTCTGAGCTTATTAAGCTTTGAGTAATTGGTGTCTATTACAGGAGAAAATTCACTCTTAAAAGTATTTTCAAGTTGTTGTAAATTCGAATATTCGCTAGAAAAATTCATAGGGTTGACGTTTAATTTTGAAAACTTTTCGTCAAGCAATTTTTCTAGTTTTTCTATATGAGAGAGTTTTGCAAAGCCTTCAATATCAGGAGGTCTTTGAACACAAGGTTTAACAGTCAATTCTTCAGGCTTACTTTCTGAAGTAGAAGTAACATTAGAAGTTTTTGGACTATTAAAATTTTTCACTATTTTAATCAATTCATCAAGTTTTTTGTCAAGCGAAGAAATGTGTTCTCCAAGAACTTTCACATAGAGACTTAAATAATTATTTTGAGCAATTAACTTATTAATTTCTGCAATAGTGATTTGACCAACATCATTATCAATGAATTTTTGGAATGCAGAATAAGTAATACCCGTATTATTAGGAAGTATAAAAGGTGACTTGGGGGATAACACGTTCAATAATATTGCCACTAGTATCTTGGTAAGATCTTTCTATCACATTAATACATTTAGGTAAATATGCAGATATAAAACATGGTGCAAAATAAATAATCTGATTATGCAATGCACACATTTCATAAAATTCTTCTGAAATATTTTTCATATCGTCAGGACTATAAGTTTCAAAAAACCATGTTCTAAAGCTTTTCCAGTTTTCACCAAAGAGTTCATTTTTAAGATAATTTCTTGCCTGTGAGTCAGGACTAAAATCTATTTGATGTGGAATCATTTAAACCATTTTCACAAAATCAATATAAGGATTTTTAAATACTGTTGACATCAAATTCCATCTCCGAAGGAGTTGGATTTTCTTTATCAGAAATATCATCATTATCTTGAACTATATGAGTTTTAGAATTAATTTTAACCTTTTCAACATTTCTAAAAGAATTATGCAATTCTGCAGAGTTTAAAGTATGCAAAGATGCAACACGATTTCTAGCTGGGCCATAAACAGGTGGTTCAATAGGAGAAATATATTGTCTAGCAGGCATACTATGAGCCATAGCAAAGGAATTTCGATAAAAAATAGTAGAATTATCATCAAATTAAAGACAAATTTTTCCATCAGAGTTTTGAGTTACATGAGTTAATTCTGATTTGGTCACTTCTCCATCAAGCTATTTGGGAGAAACGACCGAATTCAAAATCCAGGTGTCAGAGAAGTTAATTTCTTCTCGTCTTATAGGCCTTCTGGTACTAATCTTGGATTTTAGAAATTGGTTTCTACAAGAATGGTATAATCGGAAAGATCCTCAATTAATCTATATTTAGGAGTCATAGTAGTCATAAGACGATAATAAATGTGATAAGATACTCCTATTAGTTCAGATCCAGGGGCATAATTATAACCATGGGTTTTTACATTTAAGGTCAAAACATCCAGAATATTTCTATTAGTCAAAGATAATTGTAAATTTGATTGAACATTAAAATATACAGGGCCATATGCAAGAGTTGATTCTATAATAATAATAATAGTAATGGTAATAGTAAAAACTATATAGTAGTAAAGTAAAGTAATAATAATAATAATAATAATAATAATAATAATAATAATAATAATAAAGCCTGGTGATTTCATAGTTATCTGATATACAGGTGTGACAGATTTAAGTATAGGCATGAAATTTTAAAATATGAATTTGGCAGAAGTTAGTATAAAAAGTACTAAACTTGAAGAGGTAGATTTACCTCAAAATCTCGATTTATTAAATAAATGGACTCTTTCAAAAATCGACATAAAAACTATATATGAATACGGATATTTTGATAAAATTCTGCATAAAAAAATTGTTAAAACTACCGAACAATCTATTGCCTTAAATGCTGATGAACAAACTATCCACTTGCTTAATAAAAAAGATGTAGATACTTTTAAAAATCGTTATAATTTCATGCATATTGACTTAGCACAAATTGCTTTTAAACCCCTCATTTTGAGAGGTCTGCCAGAAATATTTTTAGTGGCACTACGTGATGCTAGAAATCTAAATTTTAGGCAATCTTTAATTATTATTATTATTATTATTACTTTACTTTACTACTATATATAAGTGAAGGTTAGGGTAACTATCAAAGGTAGTTCGGTAATTTTAGTCATCCAACCTTTACTTATATATAGTAGTAAATAAAATGGTTACACATGCATATTATTATTTCATTATATTTATTTGTTTTGTCCTCGTGTATTGTTTTAATAATATTTTTATTTAAATCTTTGTAATTAAATTATACATGATACTTTTTTTTTATAAATATCTTTTTGTTCCTTATTAAATGACTACCAAGGGTATTTCAATAATTTTATGGTGTAATAAAATGGTTACATATGCATATTGCTTTTTCTTTATATTTATTAGTTTTGAATATTTTGTCCTCATTTTTATGGTGCAATAAAATGGTTACACATGCATATTATTTTTTTCTTATATTTATTAGTTTTGTCCTCATGTATTATTTTAGTAATTTTTTATTTAAACCTTTGTAATTCAATTATACATGGTACTATCTTTGTGAACATATCTTTTTGTTCCTTATTAAATGACTACCAAGGGCATTTCGATAATTTTATGGTGCAATAAAATAGTTACACATGCATATTGCTTTTTCTTTATATTTATTAGTTTAGTCCTCATTTTTATGGTGTAATAAAATGATTACACATGTATATTATTTTTTCATATATTTAATAGTTTTGTCCTCATGTATTATTTTAATAATATTTTTATTTAGACCTTCATAATTGAATTATACATGGTAGTAATTTTTTATAAATATTTTTTGGTTCCTTGTTAAATTACTTATTTTTTATACCCCAAGAGTATTTCGATAATTTTATGATGCAATAAAATGGCTACACCTGCATATTGCTTTTTTCTTATATTTATTAGCTTTGTCCTCATTTTTATGGTGCAATAAAATGGTTACACAGACATTTTGGTTTATTCTAATATTTTTTAGTTTTGTCCTCATGTATTATCTTAATAATATTTTTATTTAGACCTTTGTAATTGAATTATACATGGTAGTATTTTCTTATAAATAATTTTTTTGTTCCTTATTAAATGACTACCAAGGGTATTTCGGTAATTTTATGGTGCAATAAATATTTAAAAATCGGCGTATGTCTCCTCAACTTATATATTTGAAACTTTCAAATGAGGCGTGCATCATGTACTTTTCCAGGAATGTCCAAATGAAAGATGCGCTGCCAACTATAGTTGCAACAATCTAACTAGATTTTTATCGACTTATATAATTACTTTTGTATTGGTTGGACCAGTCTAGCAAGCTCAATTTTGTTTCACACTGAATGTATATATTATGGTTACATTGGTTCATTGTACTACATTTATTTTTGTTACTCCTATACTAAACAATTAAAACAATTAGGAAATAATCTTTTCCAAAGTTGAATCTCAAAATGCCCGTGCAATGGGTATCTAGTTTATGTATATATAATCAGTATTGAAACTTCTTCGATTAATTCATATGTTTACTTATGAATCCCTACTGAAAATTTAGGCTTCATATGTTTACTTATGAATCCCTATTGAAAATTTTGGCTCCGCCACTATGTGTTGGTGAAATTACAATAAACTTACAACTAAAAAATACAAGTGAATAAAATAAAAAAGAATATCTTCTTCTTCGATTGAGGCATGACTCGCTCTTTTTAAGGAGATTGTTGAAAATATGTCTCAGAAATAAAGTAGGAATAGATATTTTTAGTAGTTTTTAATAATTATAGTGCTATGTGACTTAGGAATTAGTTGTCCCTTTATTATTTGAATAAGAATTAGTTATCCCAATTTAAATTGGAGTGTAGTTAGAAATTGGCTATAAATACATGTTTTGAGTTATTAGTAAAATAATTCCCTTTGACAATACAATAGTAGTATATTTTTCTCTCCAAGTCTTTCTCTGTTATTTATCTAATTTCAAAGCCAAAAACCAACGGAGATTCAAGCCCACTACAGCAAATGTTCCACTGGTCCAACAGTAATCTTCTTGACTTATCCCGTCCAGGTCACAACAGCCTTCTCAAAGAACAACTCCGGACAAGAGTTGAGTTCAAAGCTCCACAAAAAGAACACCTCCCTTCAATTAACGATTTTTCTTTTATATTTTATGAACTCTATATTATCTTGTGTGTATGTGTACCAAAACTATGCAAGACTACCTCTATTTATAGGTGAAGAAATTTTCCATGCAATGAATAGGAAGATAAATATGGTAGATGAATGACATTGAAGTTACAAGAGTTAGAAAGGTTACAAGAGTTGCACCACATAAAGAATAGAATAATGGAGGAATAAAGAGTGGAAGCTACATGAAACTTATATCCACTTCTACCATCACTAACTATTGGTTTTAAGGCACAAATGAATGGGAGTTAGTGGATGCAAAGTAACAGCCATGCAACGTGAGATGTAGCCTTATTATGGGGTTAAAATTGAGGACCAAAGCTGCCAATAAGTTTTCCTGTGATGGCTATTCAATAAAATGTAACAGAAGGAATAATAAGCTAGCATGAATGGTCCATAACATCCGTTTAGCCACGCATAATAATATTAAATAGTAGTAATGTTAAAATGCAACATCAATCCCCCACTCATTTTAATATTTATAAGAGAATCCACTAGTTGAAGGAAAACTACCATGCATAATGAAGGTGTGCTCTGCATTGAACCTTCACTTAGTAAAACAATAATTTCTACTCCAAAGTCATAGTGGTCTCAGAATTGAACTATGACTGCTTAAGGGAAATAAAAAGTTACTGCTTACACATAATAGTCAAGGTGTTGACATGAGCTTTATAGCCAGCACGTTACGATCTTGTGCTATCCCGATTTCATGAGTGTCTTTGAGAATTAGTTCAATTCTCATAGGAAGCGACCTACCTCCACACTCACATAGGTGAAATTCAACAAGAGTGTTTTTGTAATTTAGCACCCCACTCATACGAGCTACAGATTTTCATTAAGAGTTTTTTTTAAACTCAACCTCACCCACATTAAAAGTTAATGCACTCACACATGTGGAGGGATAAAAAAATAGTGCATTTTTCACAACAAGTCATCATGTGATTTGTTTTTTCCATTGAACTGCTTATAGGATCCCTAGTCCCTAGATTGGGTTTCCTCACATATGACTCAAGATTCAATAGGCTTTAATCTCATCCCCTTCAATGTGCTCCAGACCTTTTCTCTTGCTAAGGCCTTAGTCAATGGATCTGCAAGATCATCACAAGATTTGATATAATCAATATTAATGGTACCATTTGTCAAATATAAGGAGAAAACACAGTAATATAGGCAAAACAATAACATGCGAATTATTCCAAGACTTATGGTATATGCACTTATCATACTCATTTGTTTTAAAGCCATTATCAATCATACAAGAATCAAACTTTTCATGACATTGCTATGGTGTCTGTTTTAAGCCATATAGAGATTTATTAACTTTACTCATTTTGCTTTCTTGGCCAGCCTCAACAAAACAATCAGTTTTTTCCATATAGATCTCCTCATTTAGGTCTCCATTTTAAAAAGTAGTTTTTTCATCCATTTGATAAATTTGTAAATAAAAAATTACCGCTATAGCAACTAAAAGTCTAATGGATGTAATTCTAATTACCGGAGAAAAAGTATCAAAAAATTGTAGGCCTTCTAATTGTTTAAAATCTTTAGCCACTAGCCTAGCTTTGTATTTATCAACAGATCCATCTGGTTTTAACTTTTTACGTAAGACCCATTTACATCCAATTGTTTTACAATCCGGTGGTAAATCAACTAGATTTAAAGTTTTACTGGAGATTAGTGATTCAATTTCATCATTTACAGTCTCTTTTGAAAAAATAGCATCATGTGAAGACAAAACTTTTTTTAAAGTGATAGGGTGATCTCCAATGTTAAAAACATAATAATCAGGACCAATTTTTTTTTTTACTCTAGCTCGTTTACTTCTTAACTCAAAATCTTCATTTTTTTAATTTTTTAAAGTAGAAGTAGAAGAGCTAGGTAGTGACAAAATATTTTATTTAGTACTTAGACTCCCACTATTTTTAGAATAGAAAGGAAATTTATTATTATGAAAAATAGCATCACGTGACTCTATTATAACACTATCTTTAAGATTAAAAATCGATAGGCTGTACTATTTGAAGCATAACCAAGAAAAGCACAAGTAGTAACTTTATTACCCAACTTAGAGATTTTAGGATCCATTAACCTTACATAGGCTAAGCAACCCCAAACTCTTAGATATCCCAAATTTGGCTTATGACCTTTCCATAACTCAAAAGGTGTTAGTTTGGTCTTTTTATGAGGCACACGATTCAACACATAACAAGCAATCAAAAGAGCTTTATCCCAAAACTTAAAGGTGCACGAGACTCAATTAACATGGAATTAGTTAACTCAACCAAAGTTCTATTGTTTCTTTCTGCTGCACCGTTAGATGCAGGAGAATAAGGAGGAGTAGTTTCATGAATTATACCCAATGATTTAATAAAAGAATTGAATTCATGCGACTCATATTCACGGTCTCTATCACTTCTTATTCTTTTTTTTTTTCTATTAAACTAATTTTCAACTTCATAGAGAAAAGTTTTAAAATTCTCAAATGCATCACTTTTATTTTTCATTAAGTAAACATGTCACGACCCGAGCCGAGACCCTGGCCATGACGAGCATCCCAAACCATAAAGGCTCGAGCGCCTTTCACTTTCTAGACATCATACACATGTTAACATATTATAAAAGACAATGTGGAAATACATATCGATACGGAATTATGGTCAAATAATATAATTCAAAAATGGAATTCATAACTTCTAACAACATCTAACAACAGTCTGCGAAATCTCTAATGCATAGGAACCAATATCTTATATAAAACTGGGACAAGGCCCCCAATAGACCAAAAATAGAAAAAAACAACAAAATCTGAAAAATTAGGCCTTCCAGAATAGAGAAGGCTCACTAACTGCAACTTCTGACGCACTCAAGCCTATTGTTAGACAGGATCCCGAGACTGTGCCTCAGATCCCGAGATAAAGGGGGTCAATACATATGTACCGGTATGCAGAGCAATCCAAAATAACGTACTTTAAGAAATAACATAAGTGAGAGCATTTCACCAAAACCCGAGGCATGAAATAATTTTAAAACACATGGGCAGTTTAATATGGTCTTAAAGAAATTTTGTGAGTGAAATCCCTATTCTTTATTTTACTTCTGAGCTAGGTGGTAAAACCTACATATCTGAAAGTATCCTACGGGCTATATGGGATCCACCCTTAACTCGGCGGACAAACCCCCAACCCAAGTTTGTCACAAGGGTTGGAGTATCTGAATCTGATACGCCACAGGGCACTAGGCCAGCGTATAATCCCTTGTTGGGAATATAATTAACCCGTATCAGCAAAACACAATTTTAGGAATGCATTGTATGACTCATGCCTACTTTGGGTAACCTGCCTACTTCGGGTAACCAACTAACTCTCTTGGTGCCCATTTTTAACCTATTCTAAACATGCATCTTTCTGAATTCAAAATCTGAAAATCTGAATAAGATCCGACTTATGTTCTGTTCTGAGTTTACTATGGCATTATCTGATTTGGTATTGTCATACCAAGACTTGCAAGTCGTATTTATTAACCATACATTATCAAGTTACAACTCTTTCCAAGCAAAACAATGTTTAGACCACCAAATCAATCAAACAATGCAAGAGAGTTCTTATTTTCAAAACGTATTTCAAACTATGCAGAGATTCTCTCTTTTCAATATTTCATTAAACATGTAGTGGTCAAGTATCTTGTGAAAAAACATGCAAATCTTTAAAATCATCACTTCTCCTTTATATAAACAATAAACAAACTCCCTCTCTTCAGTTCATAACAAAAGACAAGTCTCAAACAACCTTAAACACACTTGTATCATGCTTCTCAATATGCATTTCAAATAATCTATACCATATGAAAACAATGGGGATTCATAGTAAGAGAGGGGTTCTATATGTTCATTCTCTCAATTCAATCTTCAACTATCAAACTACATACATACATACGTATATATATATACGAACAAAATCGAGTTTAAGGGGGAAAGCCTCAAAACCAAAATATTAATATCAGGAAGGTTTTATAATGCATGATTGTAATTGTAAATTCAAACCCCTTTGTAAATTTATGATTTCTCAAAATTCACAAACTTTTAAAAACGATTTCACCATGTCCATATTATTTAGGAAAACCCCGCGTACATTAATCGATGAAGAATTCGCGGAAAAGTTATTCCCTTAAGCTTGAATGTTTAGCCCTAGGTTATTTTTCTACTATTGTGTTTTTGAAAGATGAATTAGAGATTTTAAGAGAGTTAAAACGTTACTAATAAGCTTAATTTCATTTAAGAATAATTAGGGACGGTTTTGGAATGTAAAAATACTTGATTGCCCTTAAAATAACTTAAAAATGAAGTTTTTATGCCCTTGGGCCATATGGCAAGCGACGCATTGCCCATGGCCTAAGCTAGGCAGTGCCACACATTGTATATCACCCAAAATAGGATGGGCATCACATTGTCCATCATCCAAAATGGGCTAGGCGACTCAATGCCCATGGCACAACAATTCCAGTAGCCTTAGGCGATTGCTAGGCGATGCACTCCACTCTGCAAAGTTATAACTTTTTTCTCGGGTATCAAATTAAGGATAAATTAATATCATTGGAAAGAAGACTCAAAGACTTTTCATTTGATATATAGTAGGCCCCCTAATTCATTATATACAAAAAGTTATGGTTGATGTAAGTTGACCCAAGTTTAGACACTCACTAAAACTCAATCGATAGGAAAGTTTTCAACTCTTCTTTGAGTTAAGGGACCTCTATGATCTCAATTCATGCTCAACTAGATTATCACACTACATAAATGATTAAAACACTAAATTTGCATAGGATTTATTGGCCTTTAGAACTATTACGTATAGGAATGATGGTTTACATTCTAGCCCGAAATGCGGGTTGTTCCATTATCCCCCCCTTGGGATCATTCATCCCCGAATGATGACTCTGGACACAACAAGCACTATTTAAAGAACTAAATGGAAGAAAAAGAGTAGTATAGGATTTGTACCTTCTAAATAATCATCCATGGCTTAGAAAAGAGTCGGTTACCTCTTACGTATATCATCTTCTGACTCCTAAGTAGCTTCCTCAACTTCTTGATTCCTCCACATCACTTAAATCAAAACTATTTCCTTGCTTCTTAACTTCTGAACTTGGGGATCCAAAATGGCAACGGGTTTTTCTTCTTACGCCAGGAGTCTTTTACGTTGATATCCTCTACAAGTAACACTAGGGAATGATCTCCAATGCACTTCTTCAACATAGACACATGGAATATAGGATGAACAAAAGCCAGACTTGCGGGAAAATCTAACTCATAGGCAACCCCACTGATCCTCTTTAAAATCTAATACGATCCTATGTAACGAGGACTAAGCTTTCCTTTCCTTCCAAAACGCATAACTCCCTTCATAAGGGAGACTTTGAGAAACACCCAATCACTAACATCAAATTTTAACTCCTTTCTCCTAACATCAACATAGGATTTCTAATGACTCTAAGCTGTCTTAAGTCTCTCTCTAATAATCTTCACCTTCGCCATTACCTGATAAACAAGATCAGGCCCGAATAATCGAGTTTCACCCATTTCATACCACCTAATTGATGATCTAAATCTCCTTCCATAAAGTGCTTCAAAAGGAGCCATCTGAATACTGGCATGGTATCTATTATTGTAGACGAACTCTATTAATGGAAAATGATCTACCCAACTACCTTTAAAGTCAATTGTACAGGCCTTCAACATATCCTCGAGGGTCTGAATGGTGCGCTTAGCTTGCCCATCAGTCTAGGGGTTGAAGGTAGTACTCAGGTTTACTTAGGTACCTAAACCCCTCTGAAAAGGCTGCCAAAACTGTGAAGAGAATTGCGTACCCCGATCGAATATAATGGATATTGGTGCTCCATACAAGCGAACTATTTTCTTAATGTACAGCTTGGTATAATCATCCCCCGAATAATTATTCCTCACAGATAGAAAGTGCGCTGGCTTTGTCATCCTATCTACAATCACCCAAATGGAGTCATATTGGTTTCTGGACCTCGAAAGCCCCATGGTGAAATCCATATTGATCATCTCTCATTTCCATATAGGTAAGGTTATCTCCAGGTAAGTACCACCTGATCTCAAATGTTCCACTTTGACTTGTTGACAATTCAAACACTTAAACAAAATTAGCAACATCATGTTTCATATTTTTCCACCAATAAATTATCTTAAGGTCATGAAACATTTTAGTAGAGCCTGGGTAAACAACATACCTCGAGGTATGGGCTTCATCAAGAATCCTCTCTCTCAAACCATCCACGTTCGGTATACATAGCCTACCCTGATACCTTAAAATACTATCACCTCTAATTTCAAAAGCCATCACCTTCTGTTGACCAATATCTTTCTTAATCTGCATCAAGATTGGGTCTTTGACCTATTTTTCCTTAACTTTAACACATAAGGAAGATTTGGCTATCTCATGAAAAATTACTCTTTCATCTTAGAAATCCAAAAGTCGAACCCCTAGATTTGCAAGTCGGCGAATATCTTTCACCATCTTTTTTTTTCCTTCCTCAACATGAGCAAGACTACCCATTGACAACCTGCTAAGGTCATCGACCACCATATTTGCCTTGCCCAGATGATAGTGCAGGCTCATGTCATAATCCTTCAACAGTTCCAACCAATGCCTCTACCTGAATTCTGTTCTTTCTGCGAGAAAACATACTGTAAACTTTTATGGTCAGTGAAAATATCAACGTGTACCCCATAAAGATAATGCCGCCAAATTTTAAGTGCAAACACCACAGCCGCTAACTCCAAGTCATGGGTGGGGTAATTTTGCTCGTGCACCTTCAACTGCCTAGATGTATAAGCTACCACTTTGCCATACTGCATAAGTACATACCCAAGTCCTACCCGGGACGATCACAGTACACAACAAAACCCTCTATACCATCAGAAAGGGTCAAAACAGGTACAGTAGTCAGCCTGTCTTTTAATTTCTCAAAACTATTCTCACAGGAGTCGGACCAGACGAATTTTACCCTTTTTTGTGTCAACCTGGTAAATGGAGCAGCTATGGAAGAAAAACTTTCTATGAACCTTCTGTAATACCCTACCAAACCTAAGAAGCTCTGAATATCGATTGGAGTTATGCGTCTAGGCCATTTTCTCACTGCATCAACCTTTTCGGGGTCAACCTTAATTCCCTCACTATACACAACATGTCTTAAGAAAGCAATAGCGCTAAGCCAGAATTCACACATGGAAAATTTTGCATATAATTTATAATCTTTGAGGGTCTGAAGGATAATTCGGAGGTGACTGATATGATCCTTCTCAATCTTAGAGTAAACCAAAATATCATCAATAAAGACTATAACAAACAAATCTAGAAATTGACAGAACATCCTATTCATTAGGTCCATGAAAGCTGTAGGGGTGTTAGTTAATCTGAAGGATATGACAAAGAATTCATAATGGCCATATCCGGTTTGGAAAGCTGTCTTGGGAATATCAGCCTCCCTAACCTTTAATTAATAATCCCTCGAATGAAGGTTTATCTTTGAGAAATACTTAGCGCGTTGGAGTTGATCAAATAAATCATCGATTCTGGGAAGAGGGTATTTATTCTTAACTGTGACCTTATTTAGCTGACAGTAATTTATACTCATACAGAGAGCGCTATCTTTATTACATACGAAAAGTACAAGTGTACCCCAGGGAGAAACACTAGGACAGATAAAGCCTTTATTTAGAAGATCTTTCAATTGTTCTTTTAACTCTTTCAATTCTTTAGGATCCATTCTGTATGGAAGAATAGAAATAGGACGGGTATCTGGTGACAAGTCAATGCCAAAATCTATCTCTCTATCAGGGGGTATACCTGGGAGATCATCGGGAAAGATTTCTGGGAATTCATTAACTATAGGAACAGACTGGAAAGAAAGACTTTCAACACTAGAAACTTTAACCCAAATAAGATGCTACAAATAGCCCTTGGAAATAAGCTTACAGGATCTGAGATAAGATATGAATTCCCCCTTAGGTGATAAAGAATACCCCTCCCATTCTATCACTGGTTCATTTGAAAAAAAAAAGTAACTTTTTGGGTTCTACAGTCTAGGGTGGCGTAGCACGAGTGGAGCTAATCCATTCCCAAAATAGCATCAAAGTCAATCATATCAAGCACTATAAGGTCTGTCACAGTATCATGATTACAAACAAATACCACACAATTTTTGTGCACCTTTCTAGCCACAATAGAGTCACCAACAGGAATGGGAATAGAGAAAGGTTTAAGAATATTTTTAGGTTTGAAACTAAAACCAACAGCCACATAAGGGGTCATATAAGACAAGGTAGACCCGGGATCAAGTAACATATATACATCATGGGAGAAAATCTATAACGTACCCGTGACCATATTTGGCGACATATCTGTATCCTGATAATTAGATAGAGCATACAGTCAGTTGCGGCCACTCTCGGTGGCTGATGTAGCACCCTTTGTTGGTGGTAGGGCCGAGGAATTTGCTTGAGAATTAGAACCTCCAAAAATCCCCTTAACAGTCGGACAATCTCTATGAATATGGCCTGGCTGGCCGAAAGAATAACACACTATAATAGCCGACTCATTATTTTCTTTTAATGAAGGGTCAATTGGCAATTTTACCAATTATTAATAGTAATTAAAGAAATTAATAAGAGCAAGACAAAAGGCCTCCTTCAGTTTCACACTGTAATAGTTGAGGTAGAGTACTAGGGCTATAAATATCGATCCTTTTATTCTTAGGAAAACAATAAGCAAAGCAGCATACAAAACAGAAGATGAGTTTAATACCAGTGCTATTTTTCTATTAACCCATTATTTAGAGGAGACAGTAAAGAAGCATAGAAAGGTAGTTTGGTAAAGATTAACTGCCAGGTATGAGATTTCTTCTATCATTTACTTAAATAATACATGATGGTACCATTCTTGTCGGAAAAAAATTGCTATGTAAAACTGGATGAAATCTATAGTTGGAGATATCATGGATAGGTTGCCTGTTGTTGAAATAAGGGTTAAATATTGATCAATATAGATTGATTAGTGGAAAAAATAAAGAAGAAGAATAGGGAAAGAGGTGAATCCAACCAAATCTCCAAAAGTATTGTTGGTAACATTGTATTGTTGTTACTGTAAGTAACATCAAATAGTGAAACAATAATATTAATGCTAAATTGATTAGTGATAAGAGAAACGGTTGGCACTGGGATCACTTCTTAAGAGTAGAAATATAGATAGTGAAGTTATTGACATTATGGATTAGAAATCATTTGTAATTATTTTGAAATTTTTTGTTTTGGCAACCTTTTTTATTAAATTATCCTTAGTTTATGGATAAAGATATGAGATATTAAGATTTAGCTTCAACCTTGAATAATAAGGGTATTGAAATTTGACCCCGAATAATATAATTGATATCGTTATTTAATACTTTTACATAGATTGAAGCTATTGAACGCTATTTGATTGGCGTTCTATGCATAGTGAGGTTGTGGAACTTGTCATTTGCGAGGTAAGTGAGACTTTATGCTTTGATGCTTGCTTTCAAATTTGCTTTATAAAAATTATATTTTTCTGCCTAGTCCATGTGTTGGAACAAGCGTGCGACTTGGTAGAATCGATGGTATTGATTATTCGTGGATATGTATTTGTAAAGTTTAGTGAGAGCTGTTTAGTGATAATATGTAAGGTGATGTAGAGGTGTTGAATATATTTTTTGTCATTGCCGTTATAGTTTCTAAGGCATACATAGCTGCCATAATATGTTAGGGGCATTACTTATTCTACCGTAATATGTTAGGGGCATTACTTATGCTGATGTAATATGTTAGAGGCATTACTTATGATGTTGTAATATGTTAGGGGCATTACTTATGCTATCGTAATATGTTAGGGGCTTGACATGCTGCCGTAATATACTTTTTGCGGTATTATATATGCTACCATAGACTTGTCGGGGTGTTAAGCTGATCACCTTCACTGTATTTATGACAAATCTTGAGAATGAATTTAGTTGAGATATAGAGTGACATTTTTTTTAACTTCATTTGAATCTTATTGACATTTCTTTATGAGAGATATTATGTACATATTATTTATGTATTTTTTTTATTTTCTAACACTTGTTCCAAGGGTATTAAAGTAGCGGGGCGAGGATCTTACTGGGTTATATTTATATAGCTCACTACTTACTCTCATACCTACAGTTACGATTGTGAAGAGAGAGAGGCT
The DNA here is from genome assembly GCF_002878395.1 of Capsicum annuum. Lineage (NCBI taxonomy): Eukaryota > Viridiplantae > Streptophyta > Magnoliopsida > Solanales > Solanaceae > Capsicum > Capsicum annuum. The sequence goes on from NC_061113.1 coordinate 212,313,062, forward strand.
CGTGGCTGACGTCTTTATATGTTGATTCTATCATTGAGGTAAGCCTTCGCATTATTCGTGAAGACTGTCATTCATCTTTAGTTGTTTTTATCTTATATATCCTTTCGTTGGGTTTGCATGCCCAAAAGTTGAACTCATGTATCTCTATTTAGATGCTCCATGAACTTTGTGTGGGACTTGGGTTAGAGATTTATTATCTAAACTATTGTCATTTTCATAAATCGTTATGCGGTATCTTGTTGGATAATTACCCTGCGTTAATGATTATTTTGTGCACATGGAGTTGTGTCTGTTTTCATCTTAGTGTTTGTAGATATTGTGAATGTATAGAAAATTGGTTCTCCCAGCAAGTGGTGTTATCGGGATCCTGTCACACCTAAGTGTTATTTTGGGACGTGACAAAGTTGATATCAGAGCGTAGGCTTTAGGTTTCGGGTCATGAAGCAGTGTTTAGAAGATTCTTGTTCAGGGGTATGTAGGAGCCCATACTTATAAACTTGAGGCTATGGAACATCTAGGAAGTTTTTTTTTAATTCATTATTCATGCGTTGAGTTGAATTAAGTCTAACCTTTAAATATTATTTTGCAGATGATTAAGAGATGTGGTTCTTCCTCTACTAGTCGATCTAATACACTTGTTGGACATGGTGCTGGACAGGATTCTACGCATGATGGTGGTCGATTTGGGTCTCATCCAACTAGGCTTCAAACTAGGATGCAGACTGGTGCTCAACCTGGAGTTAGTAATAGGGGCCAGCCCAAAGTTGTGGCTTCTAAGCGAGCACAGGACCAAGTTGATCGAAATATTCTATCTATAGTACCAGTTGTTGCACCTACTATTACATTGCCAATAGACGTAGTGGTAAGAATGTTGAATGTACTTGAGGCATTTGTGTCTAATCAGGGTCGGACTCCAGCTCCTCAGGCTACTTTATAGATGCAAGCACAAATTCAGTTGAATATTGTAACCTCTCAGGAACCTCTACTAGTTGATCATTTGATTGCAACTGTAGGGTAACCCAAGGATCTGAAGAATTTCATGGATCTTAAGCCACCAGAGTTTGATGCTACACCATCTGCTGTTCAGCCTCAATAGTTTTTAGATCGCTGCGAGAAGATACTGACTACTTTGGGACTAAAGGAGACTCATGGTGTAAACTTTACTACTTTTCTATTCTCAGGGTCTTTCGAGGTTTGTGGACTTCCATTTTGAGGGGCAGACAAGCAGGGCTACCACCAATCACTTGGTTTAAGTTTTTAGCTATGTTCTTGGACAGATTTATTCCCTTGAGCAAACAAGATGACATGACATAATAGTTTAATGAGTTACGATAAGGATCCATGACAGTCACTGAGTATGAAGCTAAGTTTACTGAGTTATCCAGGTATGTTCCATCTTTAGTTACAGATCAGAGGGAGAAAGTAAGATGATTTATGGATAGACTTGAGGCTCGTTATTGTGGTCCAGTGATGCGCGATGTGCGTAATGGATCCTATTCTGAGATGTTTGACACTGCTCTTCGTTTTGATTCCTATTATGAGATGGAAAGAATTAATCAAGAAAATAAGAAAGCACATAACTTAGGTGGGTTTAGTAGTTCTCTGTCTGGGAGAAAAAGTAGTTTTGATCGTGGACAGTCTAGGCCTATGCAGTTAGAGTCAGTGGGCCAATCTTTAAGAAATAGTTATCCAACTAGACAGGGACAACAACAACAGATATAGAGGAATGGTAATGGTTTCTTTCAGTCCAAGCAATATTTGAAATGTTCTAATTATGAAAGAAATCATAGTGGGCATTGTTTTGGAGTTGGCGGTCCTTGTTATACTTGTGGTGAAAAAGGACACATTGCTAAATTTTGTCCTAAGGGAGATTCTGGATCTAGCCAAGCTACTCCTCAGGTGTAGAGAGATGTTATAGGTAATTATACTCACACTTAGCCAGCTAGGATCGCTCTACAGGGTTCTTATTTACAGGGTTCAACAAGGTGCTCAGGGTTCTCAGACAGTAGGTGGACCACCGAGATTCTTTGCTATGGCTAAATAGGACATAGAGGCATCTGATGCAGTAGTCACGGGTATTATCACTGTAAATTCTCATGGGGCATATTCTTTTAGTGATCCTAGTTCTACATATTCGTATGTGTCTCCATCTTTTTCTTTATTCTTAGAAAGAAGGATTGAAACTCTTATTGTGTCATATATTATTATGACCTCGGTGGGGGAGACCTTATCAGTTGATAGAGTTTATAGAGATTGTGTGGCATCTATTAAGGGTAAGGACACCATAGTTGATCTATTTGTGTTGCCCATGACTGACTTTGATGTGATTATGGGTATGGATTGGTTGGTGTCATGTTATGCTTTGGTTGATTGTTATGCTAAGCTTATATGTTTTGATATTCTTAGAGAAACTCCTTTTGTGTGGAAAGGTATAACTCTTTTGACTCAGGGAAATATAATATCTTATGTTAAAGCACGCCGAAAGATTAATCATGGGTGCTTGGGCTTCATTGCTACTATTCATGACACTCGAGCAAAAGATGTTGCTGTTAACAGTGGTCCTGTTATTCGAGAATTTGTTGATGTATTTCTAGATGATTTTCTCAGGATACCCTTGATGAGGGAGATTGACTTCAGCATTGACTTAGTGTCAGGGACCCAACCTATCTCTATTTGAACTTACCGTATGGTTCCTACTGAGTTGACAGAATTGAAAGTTCAACTTTAGGAGTTACTGGATAAGGGATTCATCAGGCCTAGCGTGTCACCTTGAGGTGCACCTATGTTATTTGTGAAAAAGAAAGATGGAACAATAAGAATGTGCATTGACTATAGATAGTTAAATAAGGTGACAATCAAGAATAAGTATCCCCTGCCCCAAATTGATGATCTATTCGATCAGTTACAGGGTGCTACTCACTTTTCTAAAATTAACTTGAGATTGGGTTATCATCAGCTAAGTGTCAAGGCCGAAGATATCACTAAGATGAATTTTCAGACCAGGTATGGACATTTTAAATTTTTAGTGATGTCTTTTGGACTGGCTAATGCACCTACAACATTTATGTACCTCATAAACAGGGTATTCAAGCCGTATTTAGACCAATTTGTTATTGTGTTCATTGGTGATATTTTGGTTTACTCTCGGAGTGAGGTAGAACATGAACAATACTTAAGAGTTGTACTGCAGTCGCTTAGAGAACACAAGATTTATGCCAAGTTCTCAAAGTGTGAGATTTGGTTGGGCACAGTTTTATTTTTGGGGTAGGTGGTGTCAAGAGATGGGATCCATATTGATTCAATGAAGATTGAAGCAATTCGAGATTGGCCTTGACCTAGTACTGTTATAGAGATACGTAGCTTCTTGGGTTTAGATAATTATTATAGGAGGTTTGTAGAGGGCTTCTCAAAGGTAGCCGCTCCATTAACGCGCTTAACTCAAAAGGGTTTTTCAATTGTCGGATAGATATGAAGAAAGCTTTTAGAAATTAAAGATGATATTGATTTCGGCTCTGATTTTGATTTTACCTACTGCAGAGGGTGGTTTCACTATTTATTATGATGTATCTCAAATTGGATTGGGTTGTGTTTTAATGCAGAATGGTAAAGTGGTGGCGTATGATTCTAGACAACTAAAGGTCCATAAGAAAAATTATCTGACTCACGACATGGAATCACCCAAGGTAGTATTTGCACTCAAGATCTGGCATCATTATCTTTATAGTGAGCTGTGTGAAATCTATACTGATCACAAGAGTCTGAAGTACTTATTAAAGCAAAGAGATCTGAATCTGAGACAAAGATGGTGGTTAGAGTTACTTAAAGATTATGATCTCACTGTCTTGTACCATCCTGGGAAGCCTAATGTAGAGCAGACGCTTTAAATAAGAAGTCTATGGGAAGCTTGGCCTGGTTTGCTGCTAAAAGACGACCTCTGGTTATGGATGTCCAGTCTTTAGCAAATCATGGAGTTCAAATTGATCACACGATGCCTGGCAAGTTACTTACGGTTATGGTGGTTCGGTCATCCTTAGTTGGGCAAGTTAATACTTTCTAATATGATGATCCTAACCTTGTTCGGATTTGAGATCGAGTACAAAATGGTGGTGTTAAGTCTTTCACTATTGATAGTGAAGGTGTGTTATGTCATCATGGAAGATTATGTGTTCTCATTGTGGTGATGTGAGGCAGCTAATTCTTGATGAGGTTCATAGTTTGCAATATTCTATCCACCCTGGTGCTACGAAAATATATCATGACTTACGTGGCTGATACTGGTGGAAAGGTATGAAAGTTGATATTTTAAAACATATCTCTAGTTGTTTAAATTATCAGTAGGTCAAGTATGAACATCAAAAACCTGGTGGAACAATGCAAAAATTGATCATTCTAGAGTGGAAGTGGGAAAGTATTACAATGAATTTCGTTGTAGGGTTGCCAAATACTTTCAGGAAACATAACTTAGTTTGGGTGATACTGGATAGACTTACAAAATCTACCCATTTTATACCAGTTTGGGTTACTTATAGTGCGAAGCAGTTAGCGGAAATTTCCTTTCGGGAGATAGTTTAGCTTCATGGTGTGCTTATCTCAATCATATCTGATCGAGGTGCATAGTTCACTGCTGAGTTCTGTAGATCTTTTCAGAAATCATTGGGTTCAAAAGTTGAGTTGAGTATAAGTTTTTATCCGCAGACCAATGGATAGTCTGAATGAGTTATTTAGATCTCAGAGGACATGCTTAGAGCTTGCGCTATTGACTTTGGTGGCCATTGGGATAACCATTTGCCTTTAGTAGAGTTTGCTTATAATAATAGCTACCAGTCGAGCATTCAAATGGCACCGTATGAGGCTCTATATGGTAGCATGTGTCATTCACCAATTGGCTGGTTTGAGCCTAGTGAAGCGCAGTTATTGGGTCCAGATTAGTTCAGCAAGCATTGGAGAAGGTTGAAGTGATATGAGACCGACTTAAGACGTCACAAAACAGGCAAAAATCCTATGCAGATAAGAGGTTCTGTGATTTGGAGTTTGCAAAAGGGGAAAAAGTATTTTTAATAGTTTCTTCCATGAAGGGAATTATGGGGTTTGGCCGGAAGGGTAAGCTAAATCCTAGATACATCCGTCCTTATAAGATTTTGGATGAATTGGATTGGTGGCATATAGGCTTGCTTTACCTCCGAGATTGTCTGCAGTTCATCCTGTGTTTCACGTGTTTATGCTTAGACGGTATGTTTGTGATGATAGCCATAAGGTCCGTCCAGAGGAGGTAGAGCTTAATGAGAATCTAACTTATGAGGAAAGCCCGATAGCTATTCTTGATAGGCAAGTGCGACAGTTGAGGTCAAAGAAAATAGCTTCAGTCAAAGTATTATGGCATAATCATCCAACCAAGGAAGCTACTTGGGAGTCCGAGGAGGAGATGCAAGTTAGATATCCTCACTTATTTGACATTTCAGGTATGATTCTAGACCCGTTCGAGGACGAACATTATTTTAAGTAAAGGAGAATGTAATAGCCAACTCATTATTTTCTTTTAATGAAGGGTCAATTGGTAATATTACCAATTATTAATAGTAATTAAGGAAATTAATAAGAGCAAGCCAAAAGGCCTCCTTCAGTTTCATACTATAATAGTTGAGGTATAGTACTAGGGCTATAAATATCGATCCCTTTATTCTTGGGAAAACAACAAGCAATGCAGCGTACAAAATAGAAGAGGAGTTTAATACTGGTGCTATTTTTCTATTTACCCATTATTTGGAGGAGACAGTAAAGAAGTATAGAAAGGTAGTTTGGTAAAGATTAACTTCCAGGTATGAGATTTCTTCTATCGTTCACTTAAATAATGTGTGATGGTATTATTCTTGTCGAAAAAGAAATTGCTATGTAAAACTGGATGAAATTTATAGTTGGAGATATCATGGATAGGTTGTCTGTTGTTGAACTAAGGGTTAAATATTGATAAATATGGATTGATTAGTGGAAAAAAATAAAGAAGAAGAAGAATCAGGGCAAGAGGTGAATCCAACCAAATCTCCAAAAGTATTATTGGTAACATTGTATTGTTGTTACTGTAAGTAACATCAACTAGGAAAACAATAATGCTAAGGCTAAAATTAATTAGTGATGAGAGAAACAGTTGGCACTGGTATCACTTCTTAAGAGTGGAAATATAGATAGTGAAGTTATTGACATTATGGATTAGAAATCATTGGTTATTATTTGAATTTTTTTGTTTTGGCAGCCTTCCCTTATTAAACTATCCTTAATTCATGGATAATGATGTGAGATATTAAGTTTTAGCTTTAACCTTGAATTATAAGGGTATTGAAATTTAACCCCGAATAATATAATTGATATCATTGTTTAGTATTTTTGCATAGATTGAAGCCATTGAAGGCTATTTGATTGGTGTTATACACATAGTGAGGTTGTGGAACTTGTCATTAGCGAGGTAAGTGAAACTTTACGCTTTGATGCTTGCTTTTCAAATTTTCTTTATAAAAATTATATTTTTCTGCGTAGTCCATGTATTAGAACAAGCGTTCGACTTGGTAGAATCTGTGGTATTGATTATTTGTGTATATGTATTTGTAAAGTTTAGTGAGAGCTGTTTAGTGATAATATGTGAGGTGATGTAGAGGTGTTGAATATATTTTTCATCACTGCCGTTATAGTCACTAACGCATACATAGCTGCCGTAATATGTTAAGGGCATTACTTATTCTGCCGTGATATGTTAGGGGCATTACTTTTGCTGCCGTAATATGTTAGGGGCATTACTTATGCTACCGTAATATGTTAGGGGCTTGTACATGCTGCCGTAGTAGACTTTTCGGGGCATTATATATGCTGCCATGGACTTGTCAAGGTGTTAGGCCGATCACTTCCATTTTCGTTTATGATAAGTCGTGAGAATGAATTGAGCTGAGATATAGAGTGACATTTTTTGAACTTCCTTTGAATCTTATTGACATTATTTTATGAGAGATATTATGTTCATATTATTTGTGTATTTTATATTTTGTAACACTTGTTCTAGGGGTATTAAAGTAACGGGTCTAGGATCTTACTAAGTTATATTTATATAGCTCACTCCTTATTTGCATACCTGCAGATACGATTGCGGAGAGAGAGGCTCATGGCTGACATCTTTACGTGTGGATTCTGTCGCTGAGGTGATCCTTCCCGTTGTTCGTGAAGGCTTTCATTCATCATTACTTATTTTTAGCTTGTATTTCCTTTCGTTGGGTTTGCATGTCCGAAATTTGAACTCATGTAACTCTGTTTAGATGCTCCATGAACTTTGTGTGGACTTGGGATAGAAATTTGATATCTAAACTATTGTCGTTTTCATAAATCGCTATGTTGTATCTTGTTGGAGAATTATCCTGCGTTAATGATTATTTCGTACTCGTGGAGTTGTGTATGTTTTCATCTTAGTATTTTGGGATGTGACACACACTGACTTGCCAAAATGGAACTTCCCTAGATGATACTTTCCACACGAGTCACATTGAAGGTATGACCCAACAAGCTGGGTCACACTTCCTTCTGACTGCGTACCCTGCACCCTCGGCCCGTTATTAGCAGTAAAGCGAGGAAATCGTTTATCCATTGGGATCTTGGGTGCTAGCTGATGGATGGGCATTGCTCTAAAACTTCTTTTTAGACCACCTATCTCCCAATTACCACCCTATTGTTGACTGTTATTCTGGTCCACGGATCTGGCCCTCTTAGCCTGCCTATCTTTCTTCCTTGCTTCAACAACCCTCTTTTTCTGCTCCTCAAACTGTTGCATGTGAATGGACAATCTGGAGTAATCCATATCTCTATTATGCATTTCCCCTTTGCATTCCAACACTAAATCATCCGAAAGACTGGATGCAAACTTCCTTATGCGGGCTCTCATGTTACCTACCAATTCAGGGGCATAGCGGGATAACTAATTGAACTTTAATGTGTACTCTTCGACACTCATTTTCCCTTGTTTCAACTTCATAAATTCTTCCGCCTTTGATTCCCTCATTTCTTGAGGAAAGAATCGATCCAGAAAGGCATCCACAAAATCACCCCACACCGAAGGCTCAACATCACTACCCTTCGAATCCTCCCACTCATTATACCATTGATTTGCCACATCCTTCAGCTGATAGGCTTCCAACTCTATACCTTCAACCTCACTCACGTGCATAACTTTAAAAATCTTTTCTAACTCATCAATGAACCCCTGGGGGTCCTCCTCAACCTTCGTACCAGTGAATATAGGTGGGTTCAGTCTTATGAATTGACCAACCCGGGTAATCTCGGACGAACCAGACACAGAATCCACATCTTCAGATCGACGGGTCTAAGAGGCTACCAGTTGTGCAATCATATGGATGGGCTGTTTGAACTCAACATTCGAAACCTCCATCTGAGGAGGCTGGGGACGGTTAACATTAGTCCGTGGAGCCCGAGGTGGACTGGTCGAAACTGGAGGAACTCCTGGAGTATGAACAAACTCTGGAGTGCGAGCTCTGTTACGGGTTCGCATCCTATGGGTAGGGTAAACCTCCTCATCTTGGGCATTTTGTTCGTTGGATCGATGGGGAGGCATGTTAACTTTCTGAAATACAAGAAATCACTGATTAGAGGACATACAGACTCTATAGCATGAACTAAATCATGAAAGAAGAGAGACATTCCTAAATGCATTATAGCCTCCCGTTTATAAGTGTGGTGCACTATACACCCATAAACAGGACTCTACCCAACGCAATTTTGTAGATACCCTAGGACCAAGAACTGTGCTCTGATACTAAGTTTATCACGACCCAAGACGAGACCCTGGTTACGACGAGCATCCCGAACCATGAAGGCCTGAGCGCCCTTCACTTTCTAAAAATCATACACATGTTCATATATTATAAAGGACAATATGGAAACACATATCGATACAAAATCATGGTCAAATAATATAATTCAAAGGAACAATTCAAAAGTAGAATTCATAACTTCTAACAACATCTAACAACAGTTTGCAAAATCTCTAATACATAGGAACCAATATCTTGTCTAAAATTGAGGCAAAATTGGTATCTTTGTAAAGAGGACTCAAAGACCTTTCATTTGATATGTAGTATCCCCCCAATCCATTATATACAAGAAGTTATGATCGATGAAAAATAATCATCAATGAAAGTGATAAAATATCTATTTTCTCCATGATTTGAAATTCCACCTAGTTCACAAATATCAGCATCAACTAATTGTAATAATTCAATTTTTCTTTCAACTTGAAAATGAGGCATTTTTGTGATTTTGGCTTTACTATAAGCCTCACATTTTTCAAAGTTCTTTTTGATCACTGAAATTAATCCTAAACTACTCATGATTCCTGTATAGCGATCATTTATATGACACAAACGATCATGCCAAAAATTAGTAGAAGAAAGCATGTAAACAAAACTAGATGTTTATTCATTTCAGCATTTAACTTGAACATACCATCACATGCATATCCCTTTCCCACAAAAATATTATTTTTCACAATTATATACTGGTCAGATTCAATAATCTGTTTGAAGCCTGCTTTATTAAGAAGAAAATTAGACATCAAATTTTTTCTCATAGAAGAAGTATAAAGTACATCGTTTAATATTAATACCCTTCCAAAAGTGAAACTGAATTCGGCATCTCCCATTCCAAGCACTTGAGTGGTATGTGAATCTCCAAGCATGATGGTTTTGGGCTCCTCAAAATTACTATATTTTTTAAACCAGTCTTTGTCATAACAGACATGACGATTTGACCTAGAGTCATTCCACCATCCATCAACATTCTCCACCATGTTAATGTCTATTATCAGTGCCACAAATAGTTCTTCGGTAATATTTTTCTGAGGTTTAGGCCCACGTTTTCGAAATCTGCAAAATCGAGCAATATGCCCACTCTTGCCACAGACAAAGCACGGTCCTTTTTCTTGTACATGTTAATTTTTTACGTGGTTGTTTTCACCATTATTGTCCTTGGGATGTTTACAATTATTTTTCTTGAATTTTTTCTTCTTTGGCTTCAAAGTAGTATTTTTGTTAGTTTCAGGGGTAGCATTATTCGAAGAAGTTAAATTTACCTTCGGTGTGATATTGTTCTCTTCTGTTTGCAAAAGTCCATCTTGGCCCCTTGCTTCTTCTTCCTTGCAGATTCTCATTATCAAAGTCTCAAGAAAAGTTTTGTTTTTCTTGTGGCGCATAGTTTTTTGAAATTCCTTTCACGAAGGTGGAAGTTTATCAATTATACCACAAAAAATAAGGTTATCTCCAATTTTGACTTCCTCAGATCTCAGCTCTCCAGCAATCATTATGAAATCCTGAGCTTGGTCTACTACTGATTTGTTGTCTACCATTTAGAAATAAAAAAATGTGCTAGCCGCATATTTTTCGCTCCCGCCTCCCCAGTGTCATACTTACTCTGCAAGGCTTTCCAAATTTTCTTTGCACTAGAGTAAGTTCTATCATAATAATCATAAAAATTATCAGATAGATAATTAAGAAGAAAATACTGACACTTGTAGGAGTCACCCTCGTATTTTTCCACTTTCTCTTGAAGAGAAATGAGTTCTTCATCGGTCATGGAAGAGTTGTCTAGTTTATTTGGGTTCTTCTCAGTTAACACATAACAAATGTTGAGAAGACTTAAGTAGAAGAATACTTTACCCTTCCACCTCTTGAAGTGAGTACTGTTGAATTGGAATGACTTGTTCAGATCTTCCATCTTGACATCCGTGGGTTTTTCAGTTGTTGCCATTGAATCTCCTTAAAACTGTTGGTGAAATTACTATAAATTTACAACTGAAAAATACAAATGAAGAAAATAAAAAAGAATATCTTCTTCTTCGACTGAGGCGCGGATATCTCGCTCTCTTTAAGGAGATTCAAGCCCACTGCATCAAATGTTTTACCGGTCCAACAGTAATCTTCTTGACTTGTCCCCTCCAGGATAAAACAGCCTTTTCAAAGAACAACTCAACAACTCTGGACAAAAGTTGAATTCAAAGCTCCACAAAAAGAATACCTCCCGTCAACTAATGAACTTTTTTTTTTTCTATCTTTTGTGAACTCTATATTATCTTGTGTGTATGTGTACCAAAACCATGCAAGACTACCTCTATTTATAGGTGAAGAAATCTTCCATGCAATGAATAGGAAGATAAATGTGGTAGATGAATGGTATAGAAGTTACAAGAGTTACGTCACATAAATAATAGAATAATGGAGGAATAAAGAGTGGAAGCTACATCAAACTTGTATCCACATCTACAATCACTAACTATTGGTTTTAAAGTACAAATGAATGAGAGTTATTGGCTGCAAAGTAACAGTCATGCAATGTGAGATGTTGCCTTATTATGGCATTAAAGTTGAGGAACAAAGCTGCCAATAAGTTTTCCGGTGATGGCTATTCAATAAAATGTAACAGAAGGAATAATAAGCTAGGCTGAATGGTCCATAACGTCCATATAGCCATGCATAATAATATTAAATAATAGTAATGTTAAAATGCAACATCACTATGTTTATGTAGTCATAATTTTGTTGTGCTGTGCGGACCAGTTGATCTGCTTATTTAGTACTTAACCCTTATGTTTTGACCAACTTTTCCATTTAGACATTCATTGGCATTAATTTTTTTTTCAAAGAAAAAAATCTGATTTATTTTGACCAACTTTTCTATTTAGACATTCATTGACATTAATTTTTTATTTTTTTTTTAAAAAAGATCTGGTTTATGGGGCGTTTATTCATGGTAACAACAGATTGCAAGTAGTTCCGTATACCACGTAACTTTGTCCTTCCATATTAGGACCAAAAAAAAAAGCAGTTAGGTCCACTAAATTATCACTATGTGTGGTGTTTAGATTCAAGTCTTGGCAAGGTAAAGAATTACTAGAAAGAAAATTATAATATTTTTTATTTTTTTATTAAATTCATAATTCTTTATTCAAGTCATTGATTATTAGCTCACGTTTTTGAATGACGGTCATTTACACGCTTTCTATTTGTCCATAGTAATTAATACAGTTTGTTATGAGAAATAAATTTATATTATTTTATATTATAATATTTTGTAAGTTATTTTCAAAAATGACTTCACCTTTTATATAATTTATATATACTCCACTTCCTATAAGATTAAAAGTTAATTCATTCAAGAGTACAAACTCAAAAAGAAATCAGTTTAAAGGATAAAATGTGTAATTTTATGTGATGTGACTGAAAATTTGTTAAGAACTACTGTTTAGATACTCAATTTGACGGAGGAAAGAATCACTACAGAGGTAATTAGTAGATGTTGGGTAGAAAACGACATTTAGTTCATACCCAGCTTTGTTGACAATGAAAGTATCATCAACATGGGATGTGGTCCAGTGGATGTGGCTGCTCCATCCTTAATCTGAAGTCGAGGATTCGATCCTGGATATGGAAAAAACCCTATTGGGAGTGCTGCCACCTTAATTGCCTTGCAACGCGCGATCCGGATTAGTCGGGGCTTCAATGCAGACACCAAACACCAGACACCGGATGGAAACAAAAAAAAAGACAATGAAAATATCGCCATTGTGACATAAAAATTGAAGAAAAGAAAAGTTTATCAAAATAATTGCCTAACAAAAGAAAAGTTTATCAAAATAATTGCCTAACATTTAATTCTCGTGTAATTTGCAGCTTCAATTAGTCAATTAATTAAAGATTTACACAAAAAGATCTTTCAATAAGATTTTAAAATACCCTAAAAATAATGAGATAAGATAAATTCAATTTGTACCTAAAATGCTGCACTTTTCGTGCTCTTCAACACTATATCGTAATGAGTAGACTAAATAGGTTAAAAAAACTTGAGCTATTATCGCTATCATTTTCGAATTTTATACTTAAACTATTTAGAGTTTCTGTTGCTTCTTGGACTAAAACTTCCTTTAGATTAAAAATTCCAATTGGATGCGTAACAAAATATTTTAGAATAACTTCATGAAAGACGTTTGGAAGATGAAAAAAGTCTTTAAAATGAGTTCACATAACACAATGAATTCATGATAATTCAAACGGTTACAACAATATCTAATGATTTTAGAAACATTTTTGAAAAACAAATAATGTTTGACCAAACTTTTTAAAAACATACGTTTCCAAGGAAAAATTACTTTTTTCAAAGTCTGAAAAACAACTTCAGCAATTCATGGAAAACAACTTCAGCTATTCATTTTTCTGTCAAAAGCTTGAACAAATACCTTTTTTTTTAAAAAAAAAAAACAATTCTTTGGAGGAAAAAAGGAAGCTTTTTTAACCTCCCAAAAGCGTGGCTTAACGGGCTATATGCTTGATATGCTTGGCAATACATATGTAAATGGATAAAGAATCTTCAGCCTGCTAAGAAAATGCAGAAACAAAAAGCATAAAATCATAGAAACACAAAGAGCATAAATAACCCAGTCGAAGAGAATACGACTTAGAAACAAACAAGAGTAAAACACACAAGTAGCATTACGCTACATGAAAGGACACAAAAAGATAACAAGTTTACACGTTTTACTGGACCTTAAGTTCATGAAGTACTACAACCTTAAAGCTGTTAAATTGCAAGAGATTTCACCTCATCCACTTTCCATTGGTCGTCATACATACGCCACCTGATGCAAGAGAGTGCGCTGACACATGATGCATGAGTCACTCATGCAGGTCAGGAATTCGTCTAACCTGGATGCTTTTTCCAGAATTGTTTTATCAAGCTTGGTCAGAATTTTCATTGGTAAGACTGGATCATCTTCAATAATTACGCAATGAGAAATGTTGAGCACTCTTAGCTTTTTTAGCCCCTCCAAGATAATAACAAAACCAGGTTTAGACAACACCGTGCACCTCAAACTCAACACCGCCAAGTTTGGAAGAAATGATACCAGCGTGGCAGCGCAGATGCACGCAGCATATCACAGGGGCCCATAATCTTGAGCACTCCGTGCAATTTCCTGGTAGACATTTGCAGGATATTCGATGCTAGGCATCGTCAGTGATTCAAGATCCATAAATGAATAGCACTGCATATTGCTGTCTCATTTATATTTTCCCAAGAAGGCATAACAAGGCGTTTAAGCCGTGGACACCTGAAAAAGAGGATATTTAATTGATTAGCTATCATATTAGTTCCACAGTAATCTTTGCTTTTCCTGACTTAGTAGGCATTTGGCCATAGATTCCAAATATTTTTCACTTTATTTGGGATTTATGGAATTAGAGTTGTGTTTGATTATACTTTTTGCAAATATTTGGAATAATATTCATGCTTGAATATACTTCTCAAATTTGAGGAACAACTTCAAAAGTGAAGTGTGCGTTGGAAAATAGGTTATCAATTGTTTCCAAATTTGAACAACGTTCAAGTTGGATTTGAAATTTTCATGATCAAACACTGTTTTTGTAAAATTTCTCCGGAAAAAAAGTGTTTCTATGGCCAAAGGGATACAACTTGTATGGTTTATTTATTTAAGTACTATAGAGAGATCAAAGTTTATTGGGGGAATACCTCTCTGCAGTATCGGTCAACTGATTGTCATTAACATACAAATTGTAATGGAAGATCAATGTTAGTATGTTTCCACGACTGAGGTTCAAGCAGATCCGTAAGAGGCAGGTCACCGATTCAACAGACCGACTCTCGACATACACATATGGCGGCACATGAGTTCTGATCAAATTTGATTGTAATAGGGGTAAGTCCAACATTTTTCACAGAAGTTCATCGGAACAAGCCACATTCCACGCATGACAAGCTAGAGTGATTGCAGATACTAAATCAAAAACGTCGCAGGACTGAAGTATCTTCACCAAGATCTCAGTATCAAGGTCCCCCATCTCCTTACAGGAGAATCTCTTCTTTTCATCACAAAAGCTTCTATCTACTAAACTCCTGTAGAATCAAGAAAGATTGTTACTTCTCTAGATTCATGAAGAATATTCGAATTCCTGCCATCAAATTGATGTTGCTGATAGTCATTTTGTATTCTTGTGAAAATACTAAGAACCATGAAGAAGAAAGGTTACGACCTGCAATACAAAGAAGCATAGAAGAATGTACAAATACGTCTGAGGAATACTGGGATTCCCAAAAGTTATGATATCAGGAAAATATGACCAGGAACTTAAATTGGTCGTAGATAACAACAGAGAACTAGGAAAATTCCCAAAACAAAGGGTTTTCTACTGAAATACAAATCAGTAATGAACTAGAGAGACTCCTGGAAAACAACATATAATTAATATAAGTGCCGCAACATAAATTAAACCTTAGTTTTAAGAATTGGAATTACCTATGGATGTTGTGATTCATCTATATTTTGTATTTTCATATTTAACAAGAATCTCGACTAACTGTAAGTCTTTTGAGTTGCACTGATTACCTCATACGTTTTAACACCTTCAATGATCATAGTGTCAAACCTATTACACCAGTGCAATTAAAACATTACCAAATATAATTCAGGACCTTCTTTCCATTTATCTTCTGCATGTGCTACTTGTACTTTTGTCATATGTTCACTTATTTTGTCTATTTCTGTATGACCACACACCATCATGTTGGGAAAGGCAAGGGCACAATCAAAGAGCCCGACAGGGTAGCAGCGAAAATACCCAAGTAAACTTTCCCCTTCAATTTGAACCAAGAGGAGATAAGCAAATCCAAGCAAAAATAAAGTAATATGCAACAAATAAATCACCACAAAAATACAATAAGGCAAGAATAAAGACAATTACACAAGACACCAAATTTACGTGGAAAATCCTTCGGTGTGAAGAGTGAAAAACCACGGGACCAAACCTCCACTATAATCACCAAAGAGTTACAACATTGTTCTCTAAAATGATCACAAAACCAGTGCCAAATAACAAGAAACAATACATAAACCACAACACCAAATACTAGAGAAATAAAGGAGCGAAAGCACAAAAAATGGAGCTACTATTCGGGAATGAAGAATAGGAGCTACAGACCACTAAATCAAGCTCCGCCAGTTTCTAATCAAAGATTGAGATGAGAGGAACAAACAGTCCAAAAATCAGCTCAATCAGACAAGAAACGAAGCAAAAATCGCAATTTGAAGTTGACAGCTATGGTTGAGATTTAGGTGCGAAAATCTGCTATTGTTTTCTCTCTATGGCTACTGAAATTCTCTTTTTGTGATGGTAAAATAAGACCTAAAAAGATCTATATATATATATGCCCCATAGTAATGGGCCTATGGGCAAAAGTGGGTTGGTCCAAATTGGGCTCTATTTATCCACATAGGAAGGGACAAAGACCCATGACCCAACAATTCTCTCCCTCCCGACTATGTAGAGGAGACCGCCATTATGACGATCATGTAACAATCTTCAAACTTCTCTCTTGGCAAAGCTTTAGTCATCATATCGTAACCATTATCATCAGTATGAATCTTCTTAAGTTCAAGTAACTTAGAATACAACACATCCCGAATCCAATGATATCTCACATCAATGTGTTTAGACCGACCATAAAATATAGAATTCTTGCCAAGATGTATGACACTTTGACTGTCGCAATAAATCACATACCTCTCTTGAGCACAACCATGTTTCCCCAGGAATCTCTTCATCCAAAGTAATTCTTTACAAGCTTCAATGGCAGCAATAAGCTCAACTTCTGTAGTAGATAGAGCAACACATTTTTGCAATTTGGATTGCCAAGACACAGCTCTCCCTGCAAAAGTAACCAAATACCTTGAAGTAGACTTACGAGTATCAACATCACCAACCATGTCTGAATCAGTATGACCAATAAGAATAGGCTTCTCTATACCAAAACACAAACTCAGACTAGAAGTGCCACAAAGATATCTCATAATCCACTTTACAGCATTCCAATATTCTCTTTCAGATTAGAAGAAACCGGCTAACAACACCAACGACATGAGCAATATCCGATCTTATACAAACCATTGCATACATCAAACTACCAACGGCTGAAGCATAAGTAACTTTATTCATATTTTCCTTCTCATCATCATTGGAAGGACACTGCTTCGTGCTCAATTTAAAGTGCATAGCTAAAGGTGTACTTACAACCTTAGCCTTATCCATGTTGAACCTTTGAAGTACTTTATGAATATACTTCTCTTGTGATAACCACAACTTCTTGGCCTTTCTATCACGGACAATCTGCATGCCAAGAATCTGCTTTGCTGGTCCTAAGTCTTTCATAGAAAAAGACTTACTCAACTCTTCCTTCAACTTTTGAATCCTGTAAGTATTATGAGCAACAACAAGCATGTCATCAACATAAAGCAACACAATAATAAAGTCACCATCAGAGAATTTTTGCACAAAAATACAATGGTTTGAAGTAGTAGTCTTCTTGAAGCCCTGCTGAATCATAAAGAAACCAAACTTCCTGTACCACTGCGTAGGAGCTTATTTCAAACCATACAAGCTTTTCTTCAATTTGCAAACATAATTCTCTTTTCCCTTGACTTCAAAACCTTCGGGTTGCTCCATATAAATTTCTTTATCTAAGTCACCATGGAGAAAAATAGTTTTAACATCCATTTGCTCAACCTTTAAATCTAGACTTGTAGCTATGTAACGCCCTAAATTTGGTACCCGAAATACCACATGGTACCCATGACCCCGAAGGACCACAAGCTAACCCATGACTGATATCTGTAACTAATCACTGCATAATATACTGTATAAATGCAGAAATATGTACTGAAAGGCCATAAGGTTCAAAATGGATAAACATCTGATAAAACAATGTCTGAAAATGGTATAACAAGATCAAAGCAAATCTGAAATAACTATTTGACATGCTATAGACTAAAAGCCTCTAAACTGAACTAAATAAGAAGTTTATGGGATATGTCCCCAACTAACACCATCTACTGAAATAAACTGAAAACTGAATAGTAAT
>NC_061113.1:212334025-212384448 GCF_002878395.1 Capsicum annuum
ACTAAATTTATCAAGCCTCTAGAAGTAGAGCCCTGAAATACGTACAAATTAGACAACTTGTCACCTCGAGCCACAATCATTAAACCTTTAGTAAGCTTTTTCCAAGGGTGTTAACATAACCCTCATCATCAAGGTTTCCTACAGAAATCAAATTCAGGCGAACATCTAGAGCATGCTTGACATTATTAAGAACTAGTTTTGAACCATTATTACCTTCCAAACAAACAGTGCCAATGTCAAGTACTTTAACTTCATCATTGTTGCCCATTTTCAGTATCCCAAAATTACCTGGAATATAAGAAGAAAATAATTCTTTCTTTGGTGTAACATGAGAAGTAGCACCAGAATACACAAACCAGCTAGACTCATCACGAACAAGATTAATGGCATTCTCACCACAAGAAACAAGAAGATCATCATACGCAACAACAACAACACAATTTTCATTATCGCCTTTGTTCTTTTGCCATCTCATATCTCTCTTATGCTTGTAATAATATTTCATGATATGCCTATTTTTGTTGCAATAGTCACATGTAACATTCTTCAATTTGGACCTTGACTTGCTTCTACTTTTATCTTTATCATTCGAACCTCTAGACTTGTTTCTTTCCCTCTCTTTAGTAATCAAAACATCAGAGTGTGAAGATGAAGAAGATGAGTCCTGAGATCTTCTTCTAATCTCTTTATTCAAGACACCACTCTTAACATATTCCATAGTTACAACACCACCGGGAGAAGAATTAATCAAAGAAACTCGAAGAGTCTCCCACGAGTCAGGTAGAGTATTAAGAAGCCAAAGTCCCTGAATTTCTTCATCGAACTTTTCACCCATTTTGGATAGATGGTCAAGGACACCCTGAAAATCATTTATAGGATTAGAAATACGACTGCCTTCTTTATACCTGATATTCATTAGTTGCTTAAGTAGGAACAACTTATTATTGCCAATCTTCGAAGCATAAAGTGTCTCGAGCTTGTCCCACAAACTTCTGGCATGTGTCTCATTCACAATATGATTTCTAACATTATCTTCAGCCCATTTTCTGATATAGCCACAAACCTGTAAGTGCTCAAATTTCTAATTCTCATCTGTCATGGGTTGAGGTTTAGTAGATGCGAACACAGGTAGATGCATTTTCTTGACAAATAGAAGATCTTTCATCTTGCCTTTCCAAGTATAATAGTTACTACCATTCAAACATACCATCTTTCTCATATTTAACTCCATCGTTCAGACCAATAATTAATAATAACCAACGCTCTGATACCACTTTGTTTGGAAAGGCAGGGGCACAATCAAAGAGTCCGACGGGGTAGTAGCGAAAATACCGAAGTAAACTTTCCCTTTGAATTTGAACCAAGAGGAGAAGAAAAATAAAGTAATATGGAAGAAAATAAATTACCACACAAATATGATAAGGCAAGAATAAAGGTAATCACACAAGACACCAAATTTACGTGGAAAATCCTTTAGTGTGAAGAGTAAAACACCATGGGACCAAACCTCCACTATAATCACCAAAGAGTTACAATATTATTCTCCAAAATGGCCACAAAATAAGTGCCAAACAACAAGAAATAATACATAAACCACAGCACCAAACACTAGAGAAATAAAGGAGCGAAAGCACAAAAAATACAGCTAATGTTTGGGAATAAAGAACAGGAGCTACAGGCCACCAAATCAAGCTCTGTTAGTTTCTAATCAAAGATTGAGATGAGAGGAAAAAGCAGTCCAAAAATCAGCTCAATTAGACAAGAAACGAAGTGGAAATTGCAATTTGAAGATGACAGTTGTGGCTGAAATTTAGGTGCGAAAATCTGCTATTGTTTTCTCCCTATGGCAGCTGAAATTCTCTTTTTGTGATGGTGAAATAAGACTTAAAAAGATCTCTATATATATGCCCCATAGTAATGGGCCTATGGATAAAAGTGGGTTAGTCCAAATTGGACTTTATTTATCCACATTGGAGGGGACAAAGACCATGACCCAACGCATCATACTATTCATATTTCTTGAAAACTCATTTTTTGATATGCACTCGTCATACGCCATCATTGGTCTCACAACTGTCTTACAAAACCTTCCTTCCACTCTGGTATGTATCTCCGTATAGCATAAGACTTCTCCATTTCAACTATTAAGATTTTAATTTATCCGTTGCATCTTCGTCTATCAAAATATCACACTATTGACGTGGAAATTGGGCCTAGATATATGAACGATCTATGTGAACTCACATTGATGATCTCAGACCAGAATAAAGGAGTGTTGTGGTAAGTATCAATCAACGTAGTACTAGTTTTTGCAAAAGGGAGTTAGTAAGAGATGCTATCACATATTTGTAGTGTCCTAAGATAATGCATCATACAAATTGGGACAAATGGAGTATTGATAAAAAGTCTTCAATAACAGAACCAATAATAGTTGGTTGGGGAATCCGTATATGACTAAATTCTAAATTAAAAGCTAAACTAGAAAGTATACATGATGGATCTTTAATCCAACTCTAACAAAGCTGAAAAAACAAATACTTTTTGGTTAACATGTAGCACCTAAGCATAAAAATAAGTCTCAAGGAAACGGAAAGAGATCTTAAATGAAATAGATAGTCTACGAGTATGAATATCAACAACAACAACAATAATAACATACCCAGTGTATTCTCACATAGTGGGGTCTGGGGAGGGTAGTACCACTACCTCCGAAGAAGTAGAGAGGCTGTTTCCGATAGACCCCCGATTTAGGACCGATAACAGTATAGCAAATCAAGAAACATAAATGCGTATAGACTAGTACAGTGTATAGCAAATCACAAAACATAAATGCATATAGACTATTACAGTATGCAAAATAAACTAACACCGGTATCCACAAGATAATACAACAACCAGTAGATACTACTAAAAAAACTATCTAGATACTACTAAAAAACTATCTAACATAGACATCACTCAACACCTACGAACAAGAAACTTCAAGCACAAATAAAGGAACGCTCCCACCCCCTAATCTGCATCCTCCATATCTTTCTATCCAGGTTGAACTATACATGATTCAGTTGGGATTGTTTTATTGTTTTTATATACTCCCTTCATTTCATTTTTTTTTGTGAAGATGTTTGACTTAGCATGAAATTTAAAATGTAAATTTGATATATTACTGATAATTGAAGAAACTAATAAATTTTTGATTAAAAGAGATATAAGATCAAAATTAAAAATGGAATAATTTAAAACATATTAAATTCTTAAAAACTGAGATAATTTTATAAAAATAGAATGTTCCAAACATTTTTGGAATGTCTTAAAAAGGTAAAAGAGTCATATAAATTGGAACATAGGAAGTACAAATATTTAAGGACGCATAAGATTCATACCAGGAGGAGCTTAAAGAATGAATAGAAACTTAGGAAGGGAACTTGAATGACATGGGACTTTACTGTGGTACTTTGTTACTTCTCATAAACAAACTAGAGTTCTCACGATACATCAAGTTTCTCAAATGAGTAAAGTAACAACTAACATATAAACAATCAATTATTGAATGCTAACTTTACCCAAGAAATTACGAGATCAACGCAAAATTCTCTAACTCATCCTTCCTTAAGCTCAAATTGATGTCCGCCAAAACATAATATTGAGTATTTGATAAATAATATTAAGTGACCACACCTTGTGTTCCCAAAACAACTGTACTTGGGTTTGAAGGGAAAGGATGGATGATTATAGAAGAAGTTCCGCAACCTAAACAACTTGATGAACATTAAGACTGCCTTTCTGAAATGGCCCTTGAGGCTTTGCTCTAGTGGTAAGAGCAGAGCACATAATGTGTGGATTAGACTCACATCATGGGTTAAAAGAATATTGTAAAAAATATTTTGGTATTTAAGTGGAGAAGGGTAGAGGATCAAGTTCATTAACCACCGGATTTCGAGCTATGTGCCAATAGCTCTCGGGAACTTTTAGTCGTCAGAAAGAAAAAGATTGAAATGGCTTCAATCACAAGCTTATGTGCCAACAAGGATCTTTGAATATAGTGTTTTTGATGGAGGCCAAGCTCAGAGGAGAGGGGAGGCAAATTAGGATTCTAGAGAGGATATCTCAGGCCTATAATGGACAACAAAGATACAACATATCTGGGACTAATATCGTGCTGGTAACTAGTTGATTCAAACACAAATCCCCAACGATTAGAAAGCCTCTAGAGTTGCCAAAGGATCAGAAATAAATTGAAGCATCAAAAAGTAAACAAGTAATCAGAAGGTTCTCAGCCAGCATGGTGACGAATATTAAAAAGAAGAAAAGGTCTAGGAATTCCAATTAGTGAAAGCTTCATTATGCTTGAATGCTAAGGAAAATAATAATGGCAAATAGCTCAGAGTGTGAGTCAAATTTTCAACTATAATTTTAGCAAACAGATTCACAGAAGAAATGGGAAAACATGATAGAGAATATCGGAACTCACCTTACGTTACTCCTAAACCTAGTGTCGTTATTCTTCGCATAAAATGGAAGCAGGTCACTTCTACTAAAGCCATCTCCTACTAAACTTGGCCAATGATCTTAGCAATTTCTTATTAGAGGCCAGATCAGTAATATACTACCTTATACGTTATATCCACCCACCTCAGTTTTAGTTCATTTTTCAGTTGCCTTCCGAATAAAATGAAGAAATTTAATTCTGAAATTTAGTTACACGTTTCTCTTAACTTTTTTTTCAAAAATTTGAAAGTTCAAATGTACTTCTCTTTTGCATCATCTTGATGCCTTTAATGAAGCTTTTTTTTTTCACCAGAAGAAAAAAAATCTTGGTTTCCACTTTTTCTTTCACTTGCACTATATTACACTATTTCAAGCATATCCATTCTGCTTTTTTTAAAACATCAAAAACAAAAAAGGGCCTAAAAGCAAATATATCTTTACCATGAGAATTGTATATAAACTATTAAGTATTTGGATCTATACAACCAACTGCATTTATTAATTTAGCCATGGGAACACACAGACTAAGGGCTCATTTGTTTGCACTTAATGGAGGACTGAATCTGAATGGTTCAGACTTCAGACGATTAAGTGCATTTGTTTTTTATTAAAATTTAACTCTTAATAGATCTGAATGGGTCTTAATCATTCAGATCTAGAATCAAGTCTTAATAGGTCTGAAGAGGTAATCTGGTGTTGGATAATATTCACTGTCAGTCTATTCATAATCATCAGTCACCACCACTAACCACCTCTACCATCGCAACCATTGTCAACCACCACCCACCTACCGCCAACCACCTCCACTATCGACAACAAATATCACTACCAACCACTATTGTCAACCGCTACCACACCTACTATCTCTATTATTCTAATTCTATTCACCGCCATCAGCATCGTCGACAACACCACCATCATCAACCACTACCGACCAATTCATACTATTGATCAACTCATCTATCACAACTACCACCACCACAAACTATCACGAATACATCACAACCTCCATATATTCTTTGGCCACCACTGCCATTATTACTAGTAACGCCACCTCACCACTTCAACCACTGTCATCGCTATAATTTATCTCTACTAACAACCATCTCCACTATCACAACTAACAACATCTCCAACTAGCACCAACATATCGTCAATCATCATGCATTCATTTATCAGTCATCACAATCGACCCCTTCAACTACTAACATCAAGCAACGTCACATCACAGCCATCACCACCACTCAATCGCCATCATCATAATAGTCAATACAATACCAACCATCACAATTATCACCACCAACATTACTAATCACTAACATCAATCATTGTCACCGCAACCACCATTATAAACCATCTCCACCATCACTAACAAACATAAATATTTTTTTCAATTAAATAATAATTTTGTTGTATTAAATTACATACTTTTCTGATATATAGTTATTTTTTTAACTTGAATTGTATTTTTTATTTTATTATATGTACAAATAAAAATTTTTTGCACATTCAGATATTGAAAAATAAACAGTGTTAATCATTTAGTTTTCAAATCTAGAGACAACATCTTAATCATTTAGATGTGCGTCTGAATCTTAAAAAAATAAATGCAGCCTAAGTAGGAAACCCCGTGAATTTCTACAACTAATTCGAGCTGACGAATGCAATTTTAATTAAACCCAGGCAAAATGAGGTGAGTTGAGTGGAGAAAAGTTATTGGTCCCAACTCTGTAAAGCTTCTATAATCTTTCCAGAAATGATTCAAGAAATGTCTTTAAGGTTGAAGAAAATTCTCCACAACTGTCATTTTCTTCTATTGTATTACTCAGCTCTTTAATTGTTGTTAATTATTTTGCTTATTATTTCAATTGCTTTTTAATGCTTCAATCACTTAATCAAAGGCTTAATAATTTGAAAATAATTGCATTCCAAAATACCTCTTTCAAATAAATTCATTAGTTTCCTTGATAAATGAATTTTAGTCTATACAGTCTTGCTTACTTACCAAATACTAGCCACAAAAATGTTTTCACCTCTTTCAAACAAATTCATTGGTTTCCCTGATAAATGAATTTTAGTCCATACAGTCTTGCTTACTTACCAAACACTAGCCACGAAAATATTTTCTATGAAAAATATTTAGGAAAAAAAATTAGATGTGGAGATCAACTAAGTGGTGTTTGCCTTCAAAGTGTTGTCCCCCGCCTTGTTTTTGTAGAGAGAAAACTAACATTAGAGTTTTAGGAGCTGAGATGAAGCCAGCATCAATCTTTCTCTCAAACTACTAATCATCCAGCTATAGAGCTTATAGGTTCGATATCCCAAAACCCAAATTTCTTGTTGAGAAAAGAAAAGATAAAATAACCAATTTGCACTTAACCTATGTAGATAAAAAAATGATGTTACAATTTTTTTTAGATAAGGATGAGAATGCCGGAAAAAAATAAAAAAAAGCTACATTCTCGATTAGAGAACTCCAATTAAATAGTTATGCTAACAAAATGAAAAGTCGCAAGTACATAAGAATTATCCTTAACAAAGATTCAAATACTAAGAACAAGAAAATCCTTATTTGATCATATCATACTAATAATTGAAATTCAGAAAACCAAGATATACAAATTCAGATAACCATAAATTTAGATGTACAATTGAATCGTTATTCTATGAAAAATTGCAAGTAAATAAAATCAACCTTGACAAAGATTCAAACATTAAGAACAAGAAAATATGCATTTGATCATACCACACTAATAATTGAAATATAGTCCAGATAATCATAAATTCAGATTTGTATGGATAAAAATCGAAAAAAAAATTAGGTTCACTTAAGTATGGGTAAGAAACAAAAAAAAGACAGAAAGAAAGAGTTTATGAACATGCCATTAGATCTTAGGCAAAAAGTTGTAAATGGCATACGAGTTTAGATCGCTGGTTCATTTCAGAGTGAAAAAGCTAAATGTTGAATCATAAGTAGAGGAGTAACACTTTCCTTTCTCTTTACAAGTCTACTTCTTTCACTACTTATGTCTTATAGTGTAGCGATAAAAATAAGCTTATTTTAGGACCGAAACATATTGGGTGAAAAATGTGGAATAATAGTGTAGCAATGATGAGGGGTGTGACTTGGCTACAAGGAAATGACCATAAAACCCCCCACGCAATGGCAGATGCCTGTTGTCAATTGTAATAATTGAGAAAATCTGTAATTCCCTACTACCAAATGGAAGTATCACCATATCTTTCACACCTGTAACTTGATTCTAGTCAACAATCTTTAACAATTTTCCTTTTTTTCTTAGGAGAGTCTACTTGTTTTTTTGTTAATAAATAACCAAAAAAAGAAAAAGAAAATCTAAGTGAGATTTTCTTTTGAGTTAATATCTCTATAGTCCCTACACTATTCACTTATTATCAGTCTAACGCTTAAATTATGGGGTATTGTGGTTCTCCCCTGAACTATAGGCCAAATGATATGGAGAGTAACAGTCAAAAAGTGCATTTATGTGGACCTAATACACTCTGTGAGGTCCGACATTTTCTCCAATTCACCTCATTTAGTGCAGTTCCATTACTTGAATGGAAGCTCATGAAAATTGAATAAATTATTAGTACAGCGTAATTTTCTTTTTAAAAATTCAAAGTTAAAATTGACAGGTAAATTCTACCCTTAATAGAATCATATTCATTATCTCCCTCATTTAAGATAGGATTTAGTAACGATCAACCCTCTTTTTTGAAAGACTTAAGAGATAGATTCTTTAAATTATTTGACTTTTATTTTCCTTCAACTAATCACCCTCGTTATTCTAAGAGTATTCAATCTTTAATCCTTTCAAGCGTCATATCAGTAAAGTAGCCAGCTAAACATATGATAATGTTTTATCATGTTTTAGTCGTTGAGTTCGCAAGTTTATGAATTCAAAGAAAACGAGACTCTTACTGTTATTTATTATATGCACTAGAGTAACATTGAAAAATTATGTAGTACGTGTTATTTAAAAAAGAAGAAGAATATCTACAGTTTTTATTTTGAAGTTAATATTTTACCTTACATGTTCAAGCCATTATCCTTAACTTTTAGTTCCCAGTAAAAATGATATAAATGGAAATCAATCAGCTGCGTCTCTAAAATGAGATTAGAAAAAGTTTAGATTAAAAAACATTCTAAAGAACAAACATTCCTCATCAGAAAGATTTAGACGTTTGAAACATGTCTATCCCATTATTTTGAAACACTTTTGATCGACTAGTCTAATCTACATTAGGATTTGGGTTATCCAATTGAAATTTACACAAATCTAATGATGTGTGTACAAGAAGTTCTACTATTTGCATTAACGAAAAGAAAAGAGAAAAAGAAGAAGTCTCCCAAATAGTATCCAAGAGTTCTTAGGAGAATTTAAATTGGATATCAAAAGTATCTAACTGCTACATGAGAACTGAGATTTTCTTCTTATAAATGAATTGTGCGAGAGTTTACAAAGTCATATTCTGTATGAGAACAACAATATATCTGGTGTATTCCCACCAAATGGGGTCTGGGGAGAGTAATTGTATGTAATCCACACCACTACCTCAGATGAGGTAGAGAGGTTGTTTTTGATATACCCCCGCCTCAGGATATCAAACCGTAAGAAGACATAGTAAAAAGAAAAATAAAAATAGAATAACACACCAATAGATAATAACAGAAATAAGACACCTACAGAGTAGTAACAAGAGACTACGAATAGGAAACTACCAGAAAAATGCATAACAGTTACGACCAGTTGGGTCGGCTACAAACAAAGAACTCCTACTTACTAGTGAGGACG
This sequence comes from Capsicum annuum, assembly GCF_002878395.1. Taxonomy (NCBI): domain Eukaryota; kingdom Viridiplantae; phylum Streptophyta; class Magnoliopsida; order Solanales; family Solanaceae; genus Capsicum; species Capsicum annuum. The sequence goes on from NC_061113.1 coordinate 212,343,331, forward strand.
TACTCGCACCTACTAATCCTCTACCCTAATATGCATCTTACATGCCTTCCTATTTAGGGTTATGTCTTCCGTAAGCTATAACTGGTCCATGTCATGTATAATCACCACCTTCCAATATTTCTTCGGCCTACCAAGCTACCAGTACCTTGCCTGAAACCATCCATAGTTAACCTCTCGCACCTCTGAATTAAGGCATCCATATAGATCCTCATCACATGCCCGAACCAATTCAACCTCACTTCCCGCATCATTTTTTGTATAGAAATCACTCCCACCTTCTCTCAAATAATTTCATTTTTAACCCTATGTCTCCTAGAAAGTCTACATATCCATTGCAACATCCGTATCTCCGTCACCTTCAACTTTTGTATACGGGAATCCTTAACTGGCCAACACTTCACTCCATACAACATAGCCGGTCAGACTTCCACTTTGTAGAACTTGCCTTTTAATTTAGAAGGTATCTTTTTATCACACAAGACTCCAAAAGCAAGCTTTCATTTCATCCACCTTAAGGCCAATAGTATGTGACATCCTCATTAATCTCTCAATTCCCTTGGATCATATACCCAAGATACTTGAAACTATCTTCCTTCTGAATGGCTTGGGAATCCAGTTTCACTACTACGTCTGCCTCATGCGTCAACTCACTGAACTTGCACTTCAAGTATTCTCTCTTGATCCTGCTCAAACTAAACCTTTTAGACTCTAGGGTTTGTCTCCAAACCTCCAACTTATCATTAACACCTTCCCGAGTCTCATCAATTAGAAATATCATCTGACAACGTATTGGAAAGGAGAAAAGGCTCAAAATAGTCCTCTATTATTTGGACTTGGGCTCAAAACGATCCTATTTCTTTCAAATGGAACACTAATTAGTCTTTTTTATTTGATCAAGTGGTGAATTAAGTTTCAGTCATAACACTAACTATGGCGAATTTTTTTCGGTAGTCTTGTTTGTATCTTCTTAATAAACTTGTCGAAGAAAGATAGAAACTTTTTGTTTAAATTGCCTTGAGATTTTTCAACATTATTATGTTTGGAAAATTGTTGGAGTGACTAACAGGGTCCTCCTATTATTTTGTTTGTCAGCTACAATTACTTCAAGTTACTCACTTAGTATGTAAATAAATATGTTTTGTTGGAGTCCCACATCGGTGGGTTAAAGGGTCCTTGGTCTCCTTATATGGTCTTGAAAAATCCTCCCCTCATGAGCTAGCTTTTGAGATTGAGTTAGGCTCAAGGTCCTTTTCTTTAATATGGTATCAGAGAAAGTTAGAAATATAGAAAAGATAACTCAATCACCGTGCGTCAATTTCGGTGACTGATTTGGGTCAATTTTTATTATGTGGGTTATGTGAAAAATTCACCACCACCAAAAGAATTGGAAAGATCAGGCAACAAAAACCTGATGAAAACCGCTGGAAAATTACCCTCCACGCGCCGCTATGCGCCAACCGAAATTTAAAATTTCGGCGAGATCTGTGTCATGCACCGGCACGTGAGCATCTTCGGCCAATTTTTGAGTTGTTTCTTTTTCTATTGGGATCGCCGGTCTATTATGACTCTGACCACTTGCTCCTTTCCAGATTCTGATAATTATTTTGAGATTTCGACCGCTAGAACCTTAATTCTGGCGACATCAATTTTTTTTCAGGGTTTTTTTTCTCTAGAAATTCAGATCTGGTTCTTGGTATTTTCAAGTCAAATTTCCAAGATATATTTTGGTCATGATATTTTTTTTGGCTCCAAAAATATTGAAATTGGAAGTTCAAGTCTTATGATTAAATTTGAGCCCTTAATGAGAAGATCAGAAAATCAAATGTCACAGTCCATTAAGAATCGACGAGTGGAAGGTCGATTTGGAAGATCTCATCTTAGGTGTAGTTATTGTAAAAGGCTTGGACATACTCGTGGTGTATGTTATTCTAGACCTAAGTGTAGTTATTGTAATAGGCGTGGACATACTCGTGCAATATGCTATTCTTTGCATGGTCGATCAACTAAACATGCTTATATTGCTCAGTCTAACACCACAGTTGATCAACGGGTGTATTTATCTAACAAGGAATATAATGAGTATCTTCAGTATTAAGCAAGTAAGCATATATTTCTACCAATAGTCTCAACTAAAAAATCTCCTACCTTTGGATTATAGGTTGTGGACTCAGGTGCTTCTGATCATATTTCTGATGATAAATCACTTTTGTCTAATATTGTTTATTCACAATCTCTTCCAGCTATTACTTTAGCTAATGGAATTCAAACAGAGCCAAAAGGATTTGGACAAGTCAAGCCTCTATCTTCTGTCACTCTAGACTCTGTTCTTTATGTCCCTGGTTGTCCTTTTAATTTTGCATCTGTTAGTCGTTTGACACGTGCCCTTGATTGTAGTATAACTTTTTTTATGATTCTTTTCTAGTGTAGGACCGCAAAAAGGGACAAACAATTGGCATAGGACATGAATCACAAGGCTTTTACCATCTTACCACTTTAAATTCCTTCACAGTATGCTCCGCTACAGATCCTCCCAACCTTATTCACAAACGTTTGGGATATCCTAGTCTATCCAAGCTATAAAAGATCGTGCCTAGTTTGTCTAGTCTATCCACATTAGATTGTGAGTCGTGTCAACTTGGAAAACATACCCGTGCTACATTTTCACGTAGTATTGAGAGTCGCTCAAAGTTAATTTTCTCATTAGTTCATTCCGATATTTGGGGTCCTAGTAGAGTCAGTTCATCATAAGGATTTCGTTACTTTGTTACTTTCATTGATGATTTTTCAAGATGTACTTGGGTTTACTTAATGAAAGATCGTTCCGAGTTATTCTCTATATTCAAAAGTTTTTGTACTGAAATACAAAATTAATTTGGTGTTTCTATTCGTGCTTTTCATAGTGATAATGCCTTAGAATACTTATCCTCCCTGTTTCAGGAGTTTATGACTCATCAAGGAATCATTTACCAAACATCATGTCCATACACCCCTCAGCAGAACGGTATATCAGAAAGAAAAAATAGGCATCTCATTGAGACTACTCGCACTCTTCTCATTGAATCCCATATTCCACTACGTTTTTGGGGTGATGCGGTCCTCATATCTTGCTATCTTATTAATAGAATGCCATCATCTTTGATCCATAATAAGGTTCCCCATTCTATACTATTTCCTCAGTCACATCTCTACTCTATCCTCCTCATGTTTTTGGGAGTATATGTTTTGTTCATAACTTAGGCCTAAGATCTATTTATTTATCATGGTATCAGAGCCAGGCCTATCCAGTTCATTGTTTTCGATGTTGGCCCTCCCGTCATATATTGTCCACACTTCAAATATCCATCCATGGGCTTGCGGTGGGGGGTGGAGGGTGTTGGAGTCCCACATCGATGGGTTAAAGGGTACTTGGTATCCTTATATGGTCTTGAGAAATTCTCCCCTCATGAGCTAGCTTTTGAGGTTGAGTTAGGCCCAAGGTCTATTTCTTTATCATGTTTAAATCAGCTGAATGATTGAAAGTTCATTATTCCAGCAAGGATCACCAAATTTGTAAAATGACATAGAGCTTAGAAGAGAGATTGAAAGTTTGATATAGAAATTAGTAAATATGAATAAAGCAAACGTACCCAGAAGAGAGAATAGGTAGAATGAGAGATCAAAGCCATTGAATGGGATCAATAAAGGGATGGTATTGCTTTAATTCCTCTTCAAAAATCTGTCGAAGTTGAATTGGGGGTGCCATCTGTTCTAAAAAAATCTCTTCCTGAACAATATATTGTAAAGCAAAATAGGTTGCCGAAGAGAAAGAGCTTTCACTGTTTCCCATTCCATTGAGTATTGATCTACGTGTTTTGTTTGGATGGTTGCCGGAAATTATTCTAATTCATACTCCGCTCATTCCATTTTACATGTAAACTTTCTTTTTTAGTCGAGAAAAATGAGTTCAAAGAACCTCTCTAGTATTTAATTTTAAAAAAAGATAAGTGGGTCCCACAATATTGTTAAGTTAAAAGAAATAAAGTCGCTTAAATAACTAGGACAGTTGTTCGACAACTGCATAAGTTTTCTCAACAACTATCAAAGTTATCCAACAACTTTACATGGTTGTCGAACAACTTAGAAAAGTTGTCGAAAAGCTTTGATGGTTATTGAGCCAATTGTTGGGTTCGTAATCGAAAGGGCGTCATGCGGAAGCATAAAGTTGCAAACCATTGTGGTGACAATTAAGATGACACAGAACTAAACTAAAAAGCATAATATTATTTATGATCTGACCAATATAATTAGCCTACATATAAAATCTAATATTAAAAAAATATTAAATCTATGGGAGATCTCCCCCTAAACCAAAGTTTGATGACTACATTGTGGATGCTATTGTGTTATGACTTGAGAAGAGAATTGTTCTATTTATAGAGTTACAAAACCCTTCTTCTAAGAAATAATAAACCTAATAGAAATATAATAGGAAAGAGATCTTTTTCTAGTAGGAAACCTTTTCTACTAAGAAATTCTTTCTGAAGTAAAACACAATTATGGTAGAATCCAAGTAAGGTAAGAAATTCAGAACAAATCCTAACACCAACTTTGATAGTTATTGAGACAACCTCTTTAATTGCTAGAGCGAAAATGTTTTAAAAAAACTAAATTGTTATAAATATATTACCATATATAGTGAATGTCTACTTTACCATATATAGTGGATGTTTATTTTACCATATATAGTGAATGTCTATTTATGAAAAAGTTAGAAACCCCAAGTTAGTTTTTTTCTATATATAAAGGGGTTTTCCTTCATTGTAATTAACTCCTCAAGAATCCTCACGAGAAATAAAGAAGTCTCCTTTCTTCTCTCTCAACTCTTCTTCTTTATTTGCTTTATATTTCATAACACATCATCAGTACGAGACTCTGCAAAAAAAGTGAGATTATAAATCTAACGGTAATTTCAAAATTAGTGATTTCTTATGTTATTTATCTTTTAATACTAATGATATAATTATTATTGGATTTAAGGAAAAATAATTCATTTGGAACCACTTATGCTTTTAATTTGTTCATGTAGAATAATATTGTTAAAAGATATGATGATGAATTTAGGTCTCATCTCATTAAGAGGGTAAGACATTGGGTTAAAAGTTCCAATGCACCATGATGATAAGATGTTGGGTTCAATTCCCACCGAGTTATGCCTAAGACACCTTTATAAGGATAAGACATTGAGTTTGAATCTCAATGCACCATATTAATGATATTATGATGGCTAAGGCAAAAATAATATGTATTTGATAAAAAGTCATGAAACTGTCCATTGAATATGCTCCATTCCATGAAGTGAATGTGGTAGCAATATATGATAAGTCTGAAAGATGACAATTTGCTCCATTCTTGAAGTGACTGTGGTAGCAATATGTGATATACTTTAAAAGATATATATGCCTTGATGTGCTCCTGATGTAGCAATATCATGAAGGAGGTTATAAGCTATTAGGATTTGATAGGCTTGAGGCACGATTATATTCCATTCCTAGGGAATGAGAACTTTATTAATGCAAACGCACACTAGATTGTGATGGTATCACAACTCACCTCCGAAAGTAGCTGAATAATTGAGAAGAGTTATTTTGAGATCTACTTCTAAAGTAGTAAATTTAAAATTTATTCATGTAACAGTAAATTTGAAATTTACTAAAGAAAAAAAATACATGTCATGGTAAACTTGTATTTACTACTATAAATGAATTCGTAAGTTGATATGAACGATTGTGTAACGCCCCATATTTCAGGCTAAAATGAAAACCGTCATTTCTATGCGTAGATGATCCAAAAGCCATAAATCCTATGCAAAGTTTCCATGTTAATCAAGTATGGAGTGTGGCAACCTATTTGAGTATGAATTGAGATCATAAAGGTCCCCTAACTCAAGGTCAAGTTGAAAGCTTTCCTATCGTTCGGGTTTTAGTGAGCATCGAAACTTGAGTCAACTTCAATTGAATATATATCCTTGTATTTAACGAACTAGGTGTCCAACTATATATCAAATGAAATATCTTCGAATTATCTTTCCATCGATACCAAATTTGCCTAAAACGGACACTCAGTGAAGAAGTTAGAGCATTTTTAATGTGAGCGTTCCTGATTGACTGGCCACCGCATCGCGATGAGCCTTAAATTGATAATTGTCAATTCTAGTAGCTCACCGCGATTTTCAGCGCATCGCGGTGAAGCCTTTTACGGCGTTCCAGTCCCTGATTTTAAATTCCAAGGTCAAATTAGACCTTTCCCATGGCCCCAAACCCATCCAAACACGGGATTTAATCCCAAATACACCTAAATACATACGCTTTCACCAAAATTCATCAAGAACACCCCTTAGGGTTTCAAACTAAAAACTCAAATATCTCAAGATTTAATCGTGGGTTTTTCTAAATTCTTCAAGATTCGGAATCCCCATTGCGAGTGCTACAAGATGCACCCATCAATCGTACGTATAGCATCCCTAAAGCTAGAGTTTATTCAAAAGCTTATAATTTAAGGTACGTGGGGTTGTCCTAAATTTCATGGGTGTAAGACTTTAAATTTATATAAGTATATATATGTTATTACAAGTGAGGTTTTCGTTTTAATACTAATAACATGTTTTGTGATATGGTTTTGAAAGAGATATTGAAATATCATGGGGTTGCTTTCTTGAATATATTTCAATTATTTAATTTTAGGTATGTGATTTGAATTTCAAAAAGATGCCATGTGTACGAATTGTGAATTCTTTAAATCCCCCCATGCTAATATTTTATACCCCATACTATACTTATGTTAAACATTGAGAGCATGAGTTTTGCAATTTATATGATATTACTCATAAATGATAAAACTTCTTGAACTATTACATGTTGAGAACCATGGTGCATGTGGTTGATGTGTGTGAAAGTCTTATATATGTGCATGATGTAAATGGCATAAGAAGTTGAAGAATTGATGTGATATTGATGACTTGAAAGTCAGGTATGACGATACCCTGCAGAGTATGATAGTGATTGATTGAATCGAGCTTATTGCATGATTTATGTGAGATAGGTGGTTACACGAAGAAAGTATGAGTCAAATGACTCTATGCTGGAAACCATGGATCGCTGATACGGGAACTTGGTACCATGCTGTGTGATCTTGTGTACCTAATATTGTGTCTTCCCTATTCAGGACAAATAGTTAGGAGCCCTGCTTTGTGATCTTGAGCCCAACCCTGACACACGAATTTGATTGGGATGAAGGCACCCTGTTGTGTGATCTTATATGTTATTCTCTCTTCACTGATACTCAAGTCTTGACGACAATTGGGATTTGACAGTTGGTGAAAATTGTAGGGTGTACCACCTAGCTCAGTAATGTTGCATTGTTGTTGAAAGATCATTATACTATGCCTATGTCATTTTGAACTATTTTGCAATAATATATTTTATGATGGCTCTCATTTATTTTGTATAAGAATATTTACTTGTTTTTGGATTAATCTGCGTACCAATACATTTGTATTAACCTCCCCTTCCTCTAGGTTCTGAGGCACAGTCTAGGGGTCCTGATAAGTAGTAGATTGCATCAGACATGAGTGAAGAGTACCAGTTGGTGATCCTTCTATATTTCATAAGGCCTATTTTCTCTTACACAGTTATTATTTATTATGATTTTAGTCTACTGGGGGCCTTGTGCCAGTTTCCAGATGGTTGTTAATTGATCATGTAGTAGAGATTTCGCAGACGGTTTTCAGACAGTGTTTGGTTGAATATTGGATTTTATTCCTCATTGTTAAACTGAATTCAATAGTATGACCATGTTTTCACAGCAGATTATGTTTCTGCATATTTTTTATTTATATGAATGTGTGCATGCTTACCAGATAGAGAGGGACATTCTGGGACCTTATGGTTCAAGATGTCCGTCATAGCCAGGCCCTAGTTCAGGTTGTGATTAACTTGGTATTAGAGCACGGTTCATGTTCCCAGGGTGTCTATAAAATTGCATCAAGTAGAGTCTTGTTTATGGGTGTGTAGCGTGCCACACTTATAAGCAGGAGGCTACAAGGCATTTAGGAATGTCTCTCTTTCTTTATGTTCTAGTTCGTGCTATAGAATCAAAATGTTCCTCCTTCATACTCCAATTTGTGCTATGGTGTCGCACATATAAATGAAAAGTTATCCTAATTCTTTTCCTTACTATGGTGTCCTCAGATAATGCTCCCAGATTTACTAATAAAAATTTCAGAAGTCACACAAAGGGCTTGAGAGGAGCTCCCTGATGTGTCATAAGTCCCTCAAGTTTAAAATTGTGTCCTTGTTCTTAAGAGGCATTCGATTAAGACAAGAGTAAGATGTGTATTCTTGGGTCATTGAATATTGTGTGTCAAGTTTCTATCTTTTGTAATCTTGATATCATTGTGTTGTTGAAAACAAAAGGTCCAGTGAAGCCGTGTGAGGCCTATTTCGATTCACTAGCAACTTGCTATTCATCTTGTTGTTCTTGTGTTTGTTGGAACTGTATTTCCACCCAAGTAGTAGTATAAGTTAAAGTGTCAGTTTCATAACCTATTGGTAGTGAAATTAGACCAAGAAGTTGGTGATATTAAGTCACAAGGTTAGAGGTCAGAGTGAGGGTGATCTTGTGTAATGAAATATTTATAGCCGAGTAACCTTTGATTGAGAATAATTTACCATTTTATGGTGGTAGACTAACATGGTAGTACCATTTATGGATTGTATAGTAGTCTGTGGAGGAAGTGTTTGACTCAGATTGTTATTTGTTTTTCTTTTCAAAATAGGGAAAGAGCCCAGAGTGGATATTTAAGGTGGATATAGAAACCCCTTATAGGATGTGAATGAAAATAGCTAGATTAGCTAGTAATTTGTTAGATAGACTCATCGTCGAATAGGGAATTTGAAAGTAGTCTAAATGCCCGCTGGGGTAAGTTAGTGTTGGGTGAGAAAGCGTATAAGTAAATAAGATTGTATGGCGTTATAATATAAGATTAAGGTTGATCATGTCTATTATGTGACTTTACCCTTTGACTTTCTTTTCATTGGTAGTTGTAAACTAGTACTACTTGTGAGAAAAGTATGTAGTAGATTTTTTTTTGAGGTAGTTGAGTAGAATATCCTAATTTGATGCTAGACTAGAGGCTTGACTTGTCGATGTAGAGTATGGTGGTAAGAATATTATCTTATGATTAATGATGTATGTTTTACGGGAATGAATTAGTAGGCTTGATGTGTTGAAATAGTATGTGCTAATGAGTTATGATAAGGAAAAATCGTAAGGTCATAATCGAATATTGTGGTTATGAAGTTCTAGTGTAGTGAGTGTAGTTCAGTTTAGAGTCTAGTAAGGGATCTCTCAAACTTAAGATGATGGCTTAAAGCTAAGGGGGAGATCATAAAACAAGTGACCAAGACAGGCTCTTAGATTCTAGTAGTGATGTCAGTATGACATAGAACATCAGGAAGTGAGGGTGAGGCTCAACCCATTCTTACCTCAGTATTTTTTAGTTATCCCAATACTTACTCATGCCTTATGTTCCAGTTCCACGACCATCGTTCTTATTCATGTGTATGGGAGAGAATCACGTGCTCTTCCAGTTCTAAAATAAGGAGTTCCAGTTTATTCAGTAGTCGAAATCATATTTCATATGTTATGAACTTCAAATTAAGTTCATACAGCTCATGACTCACGTACTCATGCTTTATCGTGTTCTTAGTTCCAAAAAAAAAATAATTCATGCTATACTCTTTGTGATTGATGAGATTTAGCTTATAGTTATGTATGGCCCGGTTCAAATCACTTTGATGAATCTCTGATGTTGATTTGCTATTCCTTCAGCCTTAGTTAAGTGTCAAGTCTTTTATAATATCCTCCCATGCTTCAAGGTCTTATGTTTTGACCTTTTAGTTACTCCTCCTTATGTGATGATAATGGTGATGAGTAAATGCTTCTTGTTAATTGAAGATCATAGTATGCTTGTTTTAGATAAGGCCAAGTCTTTGATATATGTGATGGTTGGTGGAAATTTGTGTGTGTGTGTTCTTGGGGTAGCGCGTGGGAGTTATATTGATAGTGGATTAGAGAATATATGAAGTATGTCCTTATGGGTGTTTGCCTTGGAGTTATATGTGGTAATAAAGATAGGCTTGAATGACGTGTTAAGATTTAAGTGGAGGAACGCAATATGCGCTAGTGAACCCATAGTGAGAGTTCAGAGTTGGTTATTGAAGTGGTAAAGCACATTATGCTTAGAGTATGATCTTTAAAAAAATATAGAAGGTTGAATCATATGGTTTAGACTAGTATCATGGTATGACATGTTGTATTTTGTGATTTAGAATTATGCTTGATCACAGTGAAAGGATTTAAGCTACTTTAGACATTAGTAGAAAGGTTTAGCAATACCCATATGAGAATTATAAGTTGAATCAAAGGAGCATGGTACTTAGGGGAATAGTGTAGTTAAGGGATATTCGAGGAATGTGCGGAGTTTGAAAGTAAGAGGTTGCATTACCTAAGGCCTGGCAATTCTACCCTACTTTATAAGTTATATGTCTATATTCCATGCTATAGAGTAGTGTCATTGTTGTGGTTCCTTAGTTGGATGTCTTGTGTAACTAGTGCCCAAGATTCTTTGCTCCCTAACGCTACCATGACTTCTTTAGAAAGAGTGTTTAATGAGATACTCTAGGTAAGTATGAGGGTCCAGCATAATTCAGTCTGTATAGCCAGTAATTCATTTTAACAGTCAGATAGACAAGTTACTGTGGTTTTTCACCTTTTCACCCAGTCCTACTATCTGAAGTCTCAAACGTATGACCATCCTAAGAGATAATCTATTTCATCCATGTAAGTTGCGAATTCAGTTTAGTCAAAGCATCATGTTTCAAATTCAGCTACTTGGTCATGACTCGGTTCATAAGAGTGCAGAGCATAATTTCAAATGTTTCCAAGTATTTTAGCTCAGGCAGTACAGTAACCTGGTGCGATCTAAGACATGTTGCCTCATGATTTGTACTTGCATAAGTTATCAATTCTCAATTCAATATGTATGATTTGATCATGAACACTTCAAGGGAATCTTAAACTCTCAGCATGAATCATCTCCTTGAAGTAAGTGAAGTCAAGTCTGCTTAGAATTCAGTTTTATGATAGGATTTTAAATGTTTTAGATCAGTTATATCCTTTCTTAGAAAACACATCAGGTCCACGTTATTCCATACCTTTAAGCTTCAACATTCCTACCCATCATTCGGGGACAAATGATCCCAAGGGGGAGATAATGTAACACCCCGTGTTTCGGGCTAGAATGAAAATTATCATTTCTATGCGTAGATGATCCAAAAGCCATAAATCCTATGCAAAGTTTCCATGTTAATCAAGTATGTAGTGTGGCAACCTATTTGAGCATGAATTGAGATCATAAAGGTCCCCTAACTCAAGGTCAAGTTGAAAGCTTTTCTATCGTTCGAGTTTTAGTGAGCGTCGAAACTTGAGTCAACTTCAATCGACCATATCTCCTTATATATAATGAACTAGGTGGCATACTATATATCAAATGAAATATCTTCAAATTAGCTTTCCATCGATATCAAATTCGTCTAAAATGGAAACTTGGTGAAGAAGTTAGAGCATTTTTAATGTCAGTGTTCCTGATTGACTGGCCACCGTGTCGCGATGAGCCTTAAATTGATAATTGTCAATTCCAGTAGCTCACCGCGGTTTCCAGCACATCGCGGTAAAGCCTTTTACGGCATTCCAGTCCCGGATTTTAAATTCCAAGGTCAAATTAGACCTTTCCCATGGCCCTAAACCCATCCAAACACGTAATTTAATCCCAAATACACCTAAATACATACACTTTCACCAAAATTTATCAAGAACACCCCTTAGGATTTCAAACTAAAAACCCAAATATCTCAAGATTTAATGGGTTTTCCTAAGTTCTTCAAGATTCGGAATCCCCATTGCGAGTGCTACAAGATGCACCCATCAATCGTATGTATAGCATCTCAAAAGCTAGAGTTCATTCAAAAGCTTTTAATTTAAGGTACGTGGGGTTGTCCTAAATTTCATGGGCATATTTTCGAAAAGAATTTATGCAAGACTTTAAATTTATACAAGTATATATATGTTATTACAAGTGGGATTTTCATTTTAATACCAATAACATGTTTTGTGATATGGTTTTGAAAGAGATATTGAAATATCATGGGGTTGCTTTCTTGAATATATTTCAATTGTTGAATTGTGGGCATGTGATTTCAATTTTGAAAAAATTCCATGTGTATGAATTGTGAATTCTTTAAATCCCCCATGCTAATGTTTTATACCCTATACTATACTCGTGTTAAACATTGAGAGCATGAGTTTTGCAATTTATATGATATTACTCATAAATGATAAAACTTCTTGAAGTATTACATGTTGAGAAATATGGTGCATGTGGTTCATGTGTGTGAAAGTCTTATATATTTGTATGATGTAAATGGCATAAGAAGTTGAAGAATTGATGTGATATTGAAGACTTGCAAGTCGGGTATGATGATACACTGCAGAGTATGATCTGTGATTGATTGAATTGAGCTTATTGCATAATTTATGTAAGATAGGTGGTTACCCGAAGAAAGCACGAGTCAAATGACTCTATGCTGGAAACCATGGATTGCCGACACAGGAAACTTGGTACCATGCTGTGTTATCTTGTGTACCTAATATTATGTCTTCCCTATTCAGGACAAGTGGTTAGGAGCCCTGCTTTCTGATCTTGAGCCTAACCCTGACAAACGAATTTGATTGGGATGAAGGCACCCTGCTGTGTGATCTTATGTGTTCTTCTGTCTTTACTGATACTCAAGTCTTGACGGCAATCGAGATTTGACAGTTGGTGAAAATTGTAGGGTGTAGCACCCAGCTCAGTAATGTTGCATTGTTGTTGGAAAATCATTATATTATGCCCATGTCGTTTTGAACTATTTTGCAATAATATATTTTATGACGGTTCTCATTTATTTTGTATAAAAATCACTACTTGGTTTTGGATTACTCTGTGTACCAGTACATCTGTAGTGCCCCCTCCCTCCAGATTCTGAGGCGTAGTCTAGGGGTCCTGATAAGTAGTAGATTGCATCAGACATGAGTGAAGAGTACCAGTTGGTGAGCCTTTTATATTTCAGAAGGCCCAGTTTCTTTCCGACAATTATTATTTATTATGATTTTGGTCTATTGAGGGCCTTGTCCCAGTTTCCAGACTGTTGTTAATTGATCATGTAGTGGAGATTTCGCAGACGGTTTTCAGAGGTGTTTAGTTGAATATTGGATTTTATTCCTCATTGTTAAATTGAATTCAAGAGTATGGCCATGTTTCCGTAGCAGATTATGTTTTCGCATCTTCTTTATTTATGTGAATGTGTGCATGATTACCAGATAGAGAGGGACGTTCTGGGCCCTCATGGTTCAGATGTCCGTCACGGCCAGGCCCTAGTTCGGGTTGTGAAAGTTTGTGACATCTCGAAGATTTGTATATTGAGTATTAGACATAAATTGAAGAATTAGAAGATTTTTCTAAAATTGTTTATGTTGTTTGTTCTCATGATAAGTTGGTAGACCAACTAATTTTGAAATTAGATCCTTTGAAATCTGAAAAAGTATAAAAGGTGAATAAGGATTCATTCACCTATCATGTGATATGTTGAAAAGATGCATCAATAAGATGATCACATGTACATTTATTGTCAACCTTCATTTGACATTCATAAAGTTGCTTGCTCAATAAAATTGAGTTAAGAGCATAACTTTCAGACTGTGTAATCAAGATAATTTATCTTGATGATGATGGTTTGGCATTGAATACCTTTGATAAATAGCTAAACCATTATTAAGGAGAGCAAAGCTTCATGTGTTGGTCTGAAATATTATATGTTGCATACAATAACACATGTATGCATTAGACCAATAAATTATGATTATTTCTTTCCTCTCAATTGGTTCAAGGTCAGGAAAAAACTATTATAACCAATAATTTTGATGTGCGGTAAACGATTAATGAATACACCATAATGCATAAAGATGGATTCCCCAAAGAAGATGGAGGATGTATGTTAGTTTTCTAACATAAGGGGGAGATTGTAAGCAGCTATGAAATATGTTAGGAATTATCATCAGATCCTCATTCAAAAGATAGTTCAAGTTAAATGCCAGAAGCATATCATATTTAAGCTGCAAGTGCTCCTATTTTGTGTCTCAAAATGTCATGTCACATTGCGAACTGATACAAAATAATATATCATCAATGATATCTTTGATACAATATTTATTCAATATTATAAAAGATTACGAGGATTTGAATTCTACGTTTACTAAGCATGTAAATGTAGAAACATTTATCAAGTGATGTGAAAGGATGCATCTTGGTAAGCACAAAACTTATTTGATTGGCAATTCAGATACTTGGAGATGTCATTCATGAAATGTTGAATATTATCACTTGACAAAAATCTATATGAAAATTCCTAAAGGATTCAAAATGCTTGAAACATATAAAGTTTTTGGGAAACTTGTTTATTATTCATATAAGGGATAAATTGATGGTTTGAATATCATTGAAGCTCTTGGAGAGTTTTCAAAAGCAATAGATTATTTGATGAAATGGGAAATAAACCAATTTGGATTGGTTATGAAGTATCATATCTTAGTGAAATTGGTGCACTCATGTATCTTGCAAATACTACAAGGCCCGATATGATCTTTTGATCAATTTGTTAGCAAGGTATAGTTTTGCTCCTACTAGGAGACATCAGAATGAGATCAAACATATGAGCTTATTTTATTCGAAAGATTGTAGTCCCGATCTTATTGGCTATGCTGATGTTAGATACTTATCTGACTCATATAAAGCTCGATCTCAAATAAACTATGAGTTCATATGTGGGGTACTGCCATATCTTGGAGATATACAAAGCAGTCTATCATAGCCACTTCATCGAACCATGCTTAGATAATAGTTATTCATGAAGTAAGCCAATAGTTTGTGTGGTTGAGGTCCACGATACATCTCATTCATGAAAAATATGATTTGAAATGTGATAAAGTACCCATGATTTTTTTATGAGGATAATGCAGCATGTACAACACAACTTACGGGAGGAATCAAGGAGATAGAACGAAGCACATTTCTCCAAAGCTTTTCTATACATACGAGCTACAAAAGAATGGTGATATTAATGTGCAACAGATTTATTCAAGTGACTATATGGCTGATTTGTTCACCAAGTCTCCTCCAATTGCAACTTTCAAGAAGATGGTGCACAAGATCGGGATGCAAAGGTTCAAGGATGTTTTCATTAGGGAGAGTTAATTCGCGCTGTACTTTTTTTTTCCTTACTAGGTTTTGTTCCACTGAATTTTCCTTGTAAAGTTTTTAATGAGGTAGCCAATATGCTATTGTTAGAGATGTGCTCTTTTTTCTTCACTAGATTTTTTTTCCCACCGGGTTTTTTCTAGTAAGGTTGTAACGAGGCGCATTATCTATCAATAAAAGGTTCAAGGAGGAGTGTTATAAATATATTATCATATAAAGTGAATGTCTACTTTACCATATATAGTGGATATCTACTTTACCATATATAGTGAATGTCTATTTATGGAAAAGTTAGAAACCCCAAGGTTAGTTTTTCCCTATAAATAAAGGGGTTTTCCTTCATTGTAATTAAATCCTAAAGAATCTTCATGAGAAATAAAGAAGTCTCCTATCTTCTCTCTCTACTCTTCTTCTTTATTTGTTTTATTTTTCATAACATGATTTTTTTTGTCCCTTTTACCTAATTTTTAAAACTTGAAGGATGCTCACTTAATTGAGAAACTTGTTTGTCCCTTTTAATTTAAAGTTGAAAAAATGCTCTATTTCCACCTTGAACTATACGTAAAAAGGCTAGACACACCCGAACTTTAGGAAGGTCCTATTACCCCCTGGACTAATTAAAATCATATTTTGACAAGCCTACGTGGCACATAGCGTGCCTACGTGGATCCTTCAGTGTGTTGTGCCACGCCAACACTAAGATTGTCAAAAATATGATTTTAATTAGTCCAGGGGAGTAATAGGACTTTCTTAAAGTTCGGGTGTGTCTTAACATTTTCGCGTATAATTCAAGGTTGAAATAGAGCATTTTCTCTTTAAAGTTTAAAAAGATTTTATATCATCTTATTATAATTAAAAATTAATTTAATTTAATTTTTTTTTATCCAAATGAAATAATTTATTATAGTAAAAATATTAAAGAAATTTTTTTAACCACAAAATTTAAAAAATTATATTTTCTTACATATCGTATCAAGTTAAACAATATTGCATAAAATAAGACGAAGGAAATAGTAAAAATGGGTTAGTTGCATTTCACGTTTTAATTTTGGAAAACTTTTGAAAATAGCTATATTAAAGCATAAAACAGGAAGAAATAATCACATTTTTACAAAATTACAATTCATAATCGTTGTATCAATTGTATTTAATTGATTGTATTTATATAAAATATAAATAGGGGAAAAATCACAACTAGTAAACTTAAATTCATAATTAGGCGATTCATATCAACAGTTTCATAATTACCCAAAATAGCAACTTGTATTTTGTATTTTAGGCCATTTTTATCCACAAAATTCATATACAAGTAGATCAATGTTCCTTATTTTTCTCATATCCGTTGAGATAAATAAGGAATGATTTAACCATTACAATTCCGTCGTTAATTTAAATTAATTTCTTTTCCATAAATGATTCTTATTAAACGAATACTTAATTTATTTTCAACAGCTCAATTCAGATTCAAAATCGATTTAACTATATATTTTCTTTTCTTTATTATCTTCAAAATAAATCATTTTTACTAATACATGTATTCAATTTCGAAATTGATTTTTAGATTTTTCGTATATGTATTTCAGCAGATTAAATCAACTTTATTATTTTGTTCGAACTCGATTTTGCTATACTCAAAATTATTTAATTCAGAGTGTATTTTGGATGTACTTGCAGAGTTATTTTTTGTTCAAACTCGATTTTACTACATATTCAATTCAGAGTGTCAATTTTGTTATTCAGATTGTAATTGTATATTTTTCAGTGTATTTATATATTTTCCAGAGTATAATTGTACTTTTATTATGTATTTGTATATTTCGAATTTATTTGTATATTTTGATTGTATATCTACACTTTGAGTATATTTGTTTATTTTGAGTTTATTTGTATATTTTGAGCTTATACAAATATAAATTAACACTGCACAAATACTAATACAAGTGATAGTGCAAAATACGAATAAAACTGATACTGCAAAAAATACAAATACAACTGATAAATAATCCACATACATAATTATAATAGACAACATACATATCGGAACAGGATAAAGGACACAATACCGTTCAAATACACACCTAACACTATACAAATATATATATACATATACATATAGAAATACAAATACATTTACATAGCTCATATCTATATATACAACAAGATTTGTATATATAAACAAATCAGTACCCACCAACTAAATAGATTGATAAAATATACAAACACCCATACAGTACAGATACAAATTTGTTAAATATATACAAAACCTCTTCTTCCGAATCATCTTCAGAGAGTTTTCAACTTCAGGACTAGAAATTTTGTTTGTTGCTCATTTTTTCTTCTTCTTATTTTTTATTTTTTATGGTTTTTATGATCCTTTTTCTTTCATAATTTCGGTCATTTTTTCTGGATCATTACAATGCTTAGACCTCACTTCTTCAACGTTCACTAATTTCTTCGACTGTGTAGGCATATAAACGACTTTTGCATTTTTATCTTAAGATAGTTCAATATTAAAGGATGGTGGATCATTAGAAACTAAATTGATACGGGGTATACCTCTATTAGATCTTCTATATGGTGTGTGTTCTGCCATTAGAGCAAACTTCCGTAATTATACAAATATTTTTTTTTTAAAAAAAGAATACGTCAATAACAATGGTAAAATGCAAATTACACAATAAATGAATTTTGAGGAAAAGATAGCCTATAATAATTGAAAATTAATGGTTACTTGATTTTGTGAAACACGATTTTTGTAGAAAACATGATAAGAACATCTTAGAAATTGAAATTTGAAAAATAGAGAAAAATTTTAAAAAATATATAAGAGATAAAGTAAGAAAAGGAAGAGATAAATGTAATAGCGTGAAAAGAGGAGAAGTTACACGTGGTAACTCTAAAAAAGGCGTTAGTGGCTTGGTCCCACTGAAAATATTGTTATTTTTGCAAAACTTAATTATTAACAAAATTAATTATGGGTCTAGTTTTGCTACTTCTTGTACGTTTTTAAGTTTCTTTTAAGCGTAAATTTCATAAGTAGTAAACTTAAACCCATAATTAGGAGTTTCATAGCAATTATTTTGTAATTACACAAAATAGCAAGTTGTATTATATTTTAGGAAAAGTTTTTCTCTATTAGGACAAGATCCTTTAACAAAAAATGTCTTTTTTTCAAGAATCAAAAACGTAAAACTTAATGAATGAATTGTAAAATTCATATTCATGTTCTTCGCAACTCAAAAATTATTAACTAATGCATTTATTTCAAAATTAATTGAAATATAACTCAAAAAGACTTTTAACTGATGTACTTGTTTCAAAATTGTTTGAAACATAAACTTTAACAATAATAATTCCCCACTTGTTACAAGAAATTTTACCTTTAAAAATAAAATTCCTTTGAGACATTAATCTAGTAACATTCATCAATAATGGTGTCTTTTGGACTTGAACCATTAGTTAGTGAAAATCATTGACTACTTAGTGAACAAATCTTGAACTAAGTGGTTCATTGAATGAAGTAGAAAAAGTACTCCACGCATATTATTATTTTTTGGTGAAAATTAAAATCTTTTGACACTTTACGATCATGTGTCCTAAATCCTTTTAGCTAAGTGCTTTAAGATTTTTCTGTTAAAATCTTATTGAAGCGTCCTCTACTTTGCACTTAGTGCGGTGAATTCATCAATAGTAACTTTGCATACTCCGACCAAATAGTCTATGAATTTCATAAAGAGAAATTAATCTCATCCTCCTTTACAATAAAGTATTAGTAAATCTATCAAGAGTGTTCCTACACACTCCAACCGAATTCAGTGTATAAACTGATTAAGAGAATATAATCTCATCCTTCTCTTTTGTAGGAATACTATAAAGTCTATCAAAAGTCTTATTATTTACTTCAATCGAGATCGGTCTTATAGATGTATCAAGAGAAAAGAATCTCAATTTATGCACATTTACTCGCTTTCCAGGAAAAAAAAAGAAAATTTTATTGATGTGCTTCACAATTGTAACTTTACTTTTTTCTCCCTTTTGAACCCAAGATTACATCATTTGGTAGGGTTACCATAAAGTACAATCAATCTACAATAGACTTTATTCCCATTCCATTACAAGTTTGTATTACTAATTTCTTGCCTAACCATTTAGATTAAAAAATCTGCTAAATTGAGTCTGGACCTCACACATTGAAACCATATTATGCTATCTTCTCACATGATTGTGTTTGAGATGAACTTCTCTTGAATTGGCATTATAACAATCACTTGAAGTCTGAAATATAGTATCTTTTTTATCACAATAAATAGTCAAATGTGGTATTAACTTACCTTATAATGGAATATCTATCAGCATACTCCGCAGCCAATCAGCTTCTTCTCCAAAGAATACATAGCTATAAATTCTGATTTCATGATTGAGTGAGTAAAACATGTCTACTTCTTTGATCTCCAAGATATTACTGCCCTAGCCAAGTGAAAATTCAAGCAGTAATAGATTTAGAGTCATTCAGATCAGAATTTCAAGTAACATCATTATAACTTTCAAAAACTGCTGGAAAGGTAGAATAATGCAGGACAATATTAATTGTACCCTTTAGATATGTTAAAACACGCATTAAAACATTCCAATGCTCAACTTCAGGGCTACCAGTGAACTTGTTCAAAGTTTTTATTGCATAACCAATATCTAGCTTAGTACAATACATGGCATACCTAAGACTCCCAACAATTTGAGAATATGTCAATTGATCAGGAATATCACCAGAATTTTATACTAATTGGATGCTAGAGTCAAATGGTATAGCAGCACACTCGTCGTCAAAATGACCAAACCTCTTCAGAACCTTCTCAATATAACTTGATTGAGTAAGAGTCAAATGATTTATTCATCTTACAATTTTGATGCCTAAAATTACATCAACTTCTCCAAGATCTTTCATTTCAAACTTAGAAGCAAGAAAATATTTTGTATCTTTGACTTTTTCAATATTAGTTTCAAAGATCAACATGTCATCTACATAAAGCCATATTATAACACCAGATTTTTTTTTAAATTTACTAAATATGCAAATATATCCACCATTGATTGAGTAGCCATTAAAAATCATAACTTTTTTCTAAATTTCTCTTGCTATTGCTTTGGAGCTTATTTTAATCCATAAAGAGATTTAAGAAGCTTACAAACTTTATGTTCTTGACCAGGAATGGCAAATTCTTCTGGTTATTTCATGTAGATTTTTTTTATCTAGATCTTCATCTAGGAATACAGTCTTCACATCCATCTGATGCATCACATGACCATGAATTGCTGCTAAATAAATCAAGAGACGGATAGAGGTCATCCGAGATACATGTGCAAAAGTATCAAAATAATCAATAAGTAAAACCTTTAGCTACCAAGCGAGCTTTGTACTTATCCAAATTACCATCGAATTTTATTTTCTTTCTAAAAATTCACCAGAAATCAATTGGTTTCTATCAAGGAAGAAGATCTGATAAAATCCATGTTAGAGTTGTGACCCAAATTTTGTTAATCCGGCCAAGAAAGTTTCACGGTGCGACCTATGTTGATAATTTTCAATGGGGTCTGTGGTGGTAGCGTAGGGATTGGGCCAATAGGCCCGATATGGACCTTTATATTTTTTGAGCCTAGGACTTATTTGTATGCACATATTATATAAGTGCATTAGTGGGTTGTTTTGGGTATTTAGAAAATTTAGCCTTTTCCACATTATACTCTCTCTCCATTATAGTGAAACCTCCTTTACCTCTACCCGTGGTTTTTCCTGTAAGGGTTTCCACGTAAATCTGCTGTATTGTTCTTACTTTTATTTTACTTGTGGTTTGCTTTATTTTGTCCGATTCTAACAAATAGTATCAGATCCTATTCGATTGTTTTCTCAGGGATGGCAACCATGAAGTATGATATTCCGTTGTTGGATCGCAATACTAGATTTTTATTATGACAGGTTAAGATGCGGGTTGTGCTCACGTAGATAGATTTGGATGATGCTTTATTAGGGTTTGAGAAGATGCCCTTATCATGGATGGAAGAGGACAAATAATGTGAGGATAGCAAGGCTCTATCTCTAATCTACCTTTATTATTCAATTAGATTCTACAGGATATTTTAAAAGAGACCACAACCTCTGCGTTATGGTTGAAACTGGAATCGCTATGTATGGAGAAGAGCCTAACAAGTAAGTTGTATCTCAAGCAATGACTTTATTCCTATTGCATGTCTAAGGGTGCATCCTTGGAGGATCACCTATCTATATTTAATGAAATCATCTTTAATTTAGAGACTCTGGAGGTTAAGTACGATGAGAAAGATCTAGGGTTGATTTTGTTGTGTTCACTGCCTGCATCATACACAACCTTTAGGGATACAATTTTATATAGTCGTGATACCTTGACGATTGATGAATTCTATGATGCGTTGTTCTCTAAGGAAAAGATGAAGCATCTTATGAATAGGTCGGAGACTCAATGAGATGGTCTCATTATTCACGGAGAAAGGACTCGTGAGAGAAATTCTGAGGGTGATGATAGGAATAGGTCAAAATCTAGAAATAGAAACAAAACCTGTAATTACTGTAAGAAAAAGGGCCATATCAAATTTGAGTATTGGAAGCTACAAAATAGAGTGAAAAGAGAAGCTCCAAAACCAAAGGGAAACCAGCCAGAGAAGCCTAGTAAATCCATTTTTATGGAAGATGGAGGTAGTGATGGAGAACTCTTGGTAGTTTCTGATGGTAACTCCAAACCCTGTGAGGATCTGATTCTTGATTCAGTTTGCATGTTTCATATGTGTCATAATCGGGATTGGTTTATAATATATGAAACAGTCTCTAAAGGTGCTGTGTTGATGGGAAATAACACACCTTGTAAGATAGCTAAAATTGGAACAATCAGGATTTGATGGGGTTGTGAGGATACTTGGTAATGTGCGGTATGTCCCAGACCTGAAGAGAAATCTTATTTCCTTGAGTACCCTTGATTCAAATGATTATAGGTACACTAGTGAAGGTGGTGTTCTAAAGGTTACTAAAGGTGCTCTTGTTGTGATATGGGGACAGAGAAAGTCTATAAATTTATATATCCTACAAGGCTCTACTGTTACAAGTAATGCAGCTATTTCTACCTCATCTCCATTAGAAAGTGACGTTGCTAAACTTTGGCATATGCGCCAGGGGCATATGAGTGAAAATGGGATGGCTAAACTAAGCAGGAGAGGACTTCTTGATGGGCAGAGTATTACCAAATTGGGGTTCTGTGAGCACTGTATTTTTGAAAAGCAGAAAAGAGTCAGATTCACTAAAGGCATCCACTTAACTAAGGGCACACTTGATTACATTTATTCTAATCTTTGGGGTCCTTCTAGAGTACCTTCTAGAGGAGGTGAGAATTATATGTTGACTATTATTAATGGCTATTCCAGAAAATTTTTGGTGTTCTTCTTGAAGCAAAAGAATGATATGTTGCCTACTTTTAAGGAGTGGAAGATTATGATTGAAAAGCAAACAGGGAAGCAGGTAAAATGCCTTCGGACTGATAATGGTCTAAAGTTCTATTCTAATGAATTTAATTCTCTGTGCAAGTCAGAAGAAATTGTGAGGCACTTGATAGTTCATCATACTTCGCAACAGAATAGTGTGGCTGAATGAATGAATAGGACTATAATGAAGAAGGTGCGTTGTATGCTCTCTAATGCTAGTTTACCCAAGTCTTTTTGGGCTGAAGCTGCTTCTACAACTTATCTTCTTATTAACCTTTCTCCCCTAGTCACGATTGATTAAAAAACTCCATAAGAGGTATGGTCTGGTACTTTTGCTAGTTATTCTGATTTGAGGATATTTGGATGTCCTGCGATGCTCTTATTGATAATGTAAAGTTGGAACGTAGATCTTTCAAGTGTTTTTTTATGGGTTATAAGCCTGGTGTTAAAGTTTATATGCTTTGGTGTCCAAAAAGCAGAAACTTTATAATTAGCAAGGATGTTGTGTTTGATAAAACTGCCATGCTTTGGGCTCCTTCTGAATCTAGTGCTTCGCCCTCAGATGAGCTTAGTGACATGAATCAACAAAAGTCAAGAATCCATGTTGAATTATAGATTAGAGCAAGGTCTACACCAGTGCCTACTTCTCAGTCTAGCCCAAAGATATAGAGTGATACTATTTCTTCTTCACCACCAGTGGCACCATAATATTTTATTACTAAAGACAGTCTTAGAAGAGATATTAAACCTCCTCAGAAGTATGTTGAAGCTGATTTGGTGTCTTATGTATTGAGTGTAGCAGAAGGTATTGATTCAGGTAAAGATCCTTCTTCTTACTCAGAGGCAGTTAGTTGTGATGATTCCAGCCAATGGATGATTGCTATGCAGGAGAATATGGAATTACTTCATAAGAATGGCACATGGGATCTGGTGAGATTTCCTAAAGATAAGAAAGTTGTCCATTACAAGTGGGTATTCAAAAAAAAAAAGAAAGAACACCGGGAGTTGAAGATGCTAGGTACAAAGCAAGACTAGTTGCTAAAGGTTACAGTCAGGTTCTAGGTATTGACTTCGAAGATGTGTTTTCTCCAGTTGTAAAATACAGTTTGATTCGAGCATTGCTTGATATTGTGGCTATGCATAATCTTGAGCTTGAGCAGTTGGATGTCAAAACTGCATTCTTACATGGAGAACTTGAGGAGGACATCTATAGACAACAACTAAAGGGCTTTGTAGTTTCAGGAAAGGAGGAATATGTATGCTTACTAAAAAAGTCTCTTTATGGCTTAAAGCAGTCGCCCAGGAAGTGGTATAAGAGGTTTAACTATTTTATGACCTCTCATATATTTTAGAGGAGCAGCTATGATAGTTGTGTCTTCTTCAAGGAGGTAAGTGATGGTTCATTTGTGTATCTTTTCTTGTATATTAATGATATGTTGATTGCAACAAAGGATATAAGAGAGAGAATAAAAGGCAAATCCCAGCTTAGCAAGGAGTTTGATATGAAGGATCTAGGAGATGCAAAGAAGATTCTTGGCATGGAGATTCTAAGGGATAGAAAAAATTGTAAGTTATACTTGAGTCAGAAAAATATATTGAAAAAGTGCTTCACAGGTTCAATATGCAAAATGCCAAGCCTGTTATTACTCCATTGGTAGCTCACTTCAAACTCTTGGATACTTTATCTCTAAAGACAGATGATGAGTGTGACTATATATCTCGATTCCATACTCTAGTGCGGGTCTCTTATGTATGCAATGGTGTGTTCTCGACCATATTTATCTCATGCTATCAGTGCAGTTAGCAGATATATGGCAAATCCTGGCAAAGAACATTGGAAAGCAGTTCAGTAGATTTTTAGATACTTACATGGATCTGCTGATGTTTGTTTACAGTTTGGGCAAAACAGAGATAGAGTAATCGGGTATGTTAATTCTAATTTTGCAAGAGATTATAATAAAAAGAGATCCCTTACAGGCTATGTTTTCACCATTAGTGGTTGTGATATTAGTTGGAAACCTACCTTACAGACTACAGTTGCTTTGTCAACTACTGAGGCAAAGTATATGGCTATTACAGAGGCTTTCAAGGAATCTATTTGGTTGAAGGGTCTGTTTGGTGAACATAGCAAAGACTTATAGATTTCTACAGTCTTTGCGATAGTCAGAGTGCCATCTTTCTTACGAAAGATCAGATGTTTTATGAGAGGACAAAGCGCATCAATGTTAGGTATCACTTTGTGCGTGAAAATATTGCTCGTGGTGATATTATGGTGAGAAAGATTAGTACTCATGGAAATCCTACTGATATGATGACCAAGACACTACCAAGTGCCAAGTTTGAGCATTACTTAGACTTGGTTAGTGTTAGCTGTTAAGATGTCCCCTTAGGGGCTTTTGTGGAAGAGGTAGAGAGTTTGTATTGAAATGGATTTGAGTTCTGAATTAGAATTTGTGTCAAGGTGGATATTGTTAGTGACCTAAATTTTGTTGATCTAGTCTAGAAAGTTTTGCGGTACGACCCATGTTGATGATTTTCAATGGAGTCTGTGGTGGTAGCGTAGGGATCGGGCCGACAGGCCCGATATGAACCTTTACATTTTTTGGCCTAGGACTTATTTGTATGCACATATTATAGAAGTGCATTTAGTGGGTTATTTTGGGTATTCAGAAAATTCAGTCTTCTCCACATTGTACTCTTTCTTCATTATAATGAAACCTTCTTTGCCTCTGCCCGTATCTTTTCCCGCAAGGATTTCCACATAAATCTGCTGTGTTGTTCTTGCTTTTCTTTTACTTATGGTTTTCTTTATTCTATCCGATTCTAACAATTCATATATTATTTGACAGGATAGAATGTATTTCATCATCAACAACTTCAAGCCAAAAAGGAGCATCATATGAAGACATACCTTCAGCATAACTTTCAGGATTTTTTTCAATCAAATAAGCTTGAAAATCAGGTCCAAAATCCTTTGATTTGGCTGATCTTGAACTACGTCTTGGTTAACTTTTTTCCAAGGACTCAACTATTTTTCTTTTAAGAGGAGAAACAAAAGAACTTGCATCTTGTTCAACAGAATTCTTTTTCTTGAAAAATATATGCTAAAAAAATTATCATGTAAAGATTCAATAATTGTGTGAGGGATTGGGGTCTCAAGATTTAAAAATTTATAAGTCTTACTAGTTTGTGACCAATAAACACACAATCTACTCCTCTATAGCCAATCTTAGTTAAATGTTGATATCGTAATCAAGCGTGAGCCAAGCAATTCCCATACTTTTAAAATAATTTATATTTGACTTTCGATTATTCTAAAGTTCATATGGAGATGCATCATTCCTGGAAGTAATTCTATTCAAAATATGACATGTCGAAAGTAAGGCTTCAGTCCACAGATTTTCAAACATACCAAATCCATAAAGCATAACATTAACCATTTCGATGAAAGTCCTATTTTTTATTTCTGCTACATTATTTTATTATGGTGTATAGGACATGGTCAATTATTTTTCAATGTCTTCTTTTCACAAAAATCAATAGAATCTGACTTTAAGTACTCCCCACCTCTATTAGATATAACTGATTTAATTTTTAAACTCAATTTATTTTCAACCTCTGCTTTATATGTTTTGAAAAACTCAAATATTTCATCTTTTGTTTTCAATGGAAAGACATATGTATATCTTGAGTAGTCATAAATAAAAATGATAAAATACCTCTTTCCATGACGTGATAAATAATTCATCTTACAAATAATAATATGAATTAATTACAAAAGTGTGAAAGTTCTTTCAACTATCTTAAAAGACTTCTTTGTAATCTTGCATTTACTACAAGTAAGACACTTACTAGTATGATTGTTTCCATAATCTTTGATTAATTCATTATTCACCATAAGTTGAAGGGATCTAAAATTCACATGACTAAGACATTCATACCATAAGTCCAGAGACTCAACAAGATAAGTAGAAATATTTTCATTTTCAATATTGAGTTTCAACATTCCATTTACAACATAGCCTTTTCCAACAAACATGCTATTTTTAGATAAAATAAACTTATTTGCCTACAAAATTATTTGAAAATCATGCTTTGAAAGAAGCGTACCTGACACCAAGTTCTTTCGAATATCAGGAACATGCAATACGTTGATCAATGTAACTATCTTTTCAGAAGTAAATTTACATTCAACGGTTTCTTTTTCCATAACTTTAGCAAAGGAGGAGTTCTCCATATATAAAATTTAACTTTCCCCCACTAATTCATGTCTTACAAGAATTTTAGTTACCTGATATGTGGCTAGTTGCGTCGGTATCTCTCCACCATTTCACCTGATCTTCCGCTACAAAAGTTTTTATGACCATTGTGTCATGACCCGAGCCGAGGCCTTGGCCGTGTCAGGCATCCCGAACCACAAAGGCCCGAGAGACCCCATTACATGTTATCATGAACATAATTCATAAATACATCAAAATACGGAAGATATGACAGTGTTCAATGGAAACTTATAATCAAACTGTGTCCAAAAGTTTTGACGACATAATACTTACATCTCTTTTACAAAGCCGCTACTGAATACTAACTGACTAAGCTAGGACAAAGCCTCCGATCGGAACATAAAATAAATGAACTAACATAAGAATAGACTGCCTTCCGAAGCAAGAGAGGCTCACCAACTCTGAACTCTTGGAACAATCTACTAGTTTGCAGGACTATTGGATTGGGCCTCAATACCTAAAATATAGGGGGTCAATACTTGAAAGTACTGGTACGTAGAACAACCCGAAAATAACACATATCTTATGTAAAATAAGTGAGAGAATTTTGTAACCAACTTATCATAATATATTTAGAAATGCATGGGCATAATCAATAAGCTTCAACACTTCTATAAATTACGAATTAACTCTTTGTCTTACTTCTGAGTTAGGTGGTATATCCTACAATTTTACAATCCCACGGGCTATATAGAATCCGCCCTTGACTCGGCGGCCAAGCCCCCAACCCAAGTTTGCCGCAAGGATTGGAGTTTCTGATTTTGATACGCCAAAAGACACAGGGCCAACGTATAATCCCTATCTTGGGACATAATAAAACCCATATCGACAAAACATAATTTCAGGCAATGTGTTATATGAACTCGTGCCTTCTTCGGGTAACCACCTAACTTTCTTACAGACCATTTTTAACCTTTTTGAAACATGTATCTTACTTAAATTAAAATTTGAAAATCTAAATAAAGTGTGTATTTTGATTTGTTCTGAATCTGTCATGACATTCATCTGTTTGGTATCGTCATACCAAGACTTGTACGTCATATATAAGCCATATCATATCATCCTTTAGTACTTTCAATCAAAACATGTTACTTGACCACCAAAAATAGTTAAACACTGCAAGAAAGTTCTTATTTCAAAACATATGTAACTCATGCAAAATACTCTCTTTTCAATACTTTGACAAAGTGTGGTCATCTCTTTTATCAATCACATGCAAGTCCTTTATTAGGAAACATGAGCACTTATAAAACAAGAAAAACCTTCTCTCAATTTTTTCATAAAACAATAACAATCCATAAACATTGGCAAAATATTTAAACTCAACTTTTAACCATTTGTGTAAACAATCCATATCATTATTAAGCTAATGGATTTCATAACAAGAGAGGAAATTACATAAATCTTTCTTTTGTATAACTTTTCATACTCCTAACATCCATACACATTAACATAATTCAAGTTTAGGAAAAAACACCCATGGTTTAAACAAGATTTCATTATAAATCGGGGTTCCTAATGCATGCTTTCAAATCAATCTCAAATCTTATAATATGTGCGTACATATATACTTTAGATCTAGTATAAAAAACTTTAAAATTTATTCTCATGGAGTTTAAGATAGCCCCACGTACCTTTTTTTATGAAAAGGAGTTTGAATTAGCTTAAAATCTAGTCTTGAAAGAAACCCTAATTTTTCTTGTTCCTGAGAGTGGAGAGGATTGTGAGATGTTTAAAACTAATTAGGGATGAATAATAACGCTTATTGGATGATTTAATTCAAGGGAGAGAATTTTGGGGTGAGAAAGAGACCAAAATATCCCTAAAGAAACCAACAAAATGCTGGATTTTCCTCGACTGATGACTAGGTTGATGAGTCGTCAACTTGGTGATGTCCCGTCACCCTAGTCGTCAATTATAGGTGGAATTTTCTCCTTTCTGGTTAAGGGTGACGACTAGGGTTGATGGCTCGTCACCTAGTTGACGGCTCGTCAACTTAGTCTTCACTTAGTTGACAACTTGTCAACTTCGTCGTCACCTTTTGAC
The DNA here is from genome assembly GCF_002878395.1 of Capsicum annuum. Lineage (NCBI taxonomy): Eukaryota > Viridiplantae > Streptophyta > Magnoliopsida > Solanales > Solanaceae > Capsicum > Capsicum annuum. The sequence goes on from NC_061113.1 coordinate 212,372,545, forward strand.
AGTCAGACACTTCGAAGTAAAATAAGTATAACTTTCTACTTCGATATTATATTAAGGTGAAACTAGTGGAGTTGGAAAGAGAACTCAAAGATCTTTCATTTGGTATATACTAGGCCACGTAATTCACTATATACTAGGAGTAATGATCGTTGGAAGTTGACCCGAGTTGAAACATTCACTAAAGTTTAGTCATTAGGAAAGTTATCAACTTGTCTTTGAGTTAGGAGATTTTTTTGTGACCTCAATTCACATTCAAGGGTATTCCAACATTATAGAATTAATCATCATATGTATACTAACATGAAATCATTGGGTTCGGGACTATACAGTTAGAAACGAAGGTTTGAATTCTAGCCCAAAAATGCGGGGTGTTACACATTCTCATAAGATCATTTTTTTAATTTTATTTTATTTTTATTTCTTCTTTTTGGCTTTGAGAATTCTACAATAATGCGCATAGTGACCAATTTTGTGACAGTGATAGTATTCATCAGATTTGAAATTGACACCATTACGGTTGAAATTTGTAGTCTTATTTGCCTTTGAAAAATTTTTATTTTCCGTTTCCTTCTTGGTTGATTTTTCTTCAAGCATATGAGTTTTCATGATAAGTTCCTTCAAAATATTATTGTCACGATATTGTGTCTCTTGTTCAGTTTGCAAGTGTTGCAATAATTATTCAAGAGTCAAATCTTTATTTTTGTATGAATTTGCTTCGGTAATCTTTTCAAGATGGAGGAAGTTTTGATACAATAGCACCAACATGAAAGTTTTCATCAAGAACATTTCAGATATAGTAGTTTTATTAGCTATAAGTTGGAATTCTTGTAATTGCTCAGTGATTTGACTTGTCATCAACCATTTTGAACTCCATATAATTTGAAATAAGAAATTTCTTAGAACTCGCCTCTTCTACTAAATAAACAGCTTGAAGAGTATCCCATATCTCTTTAGCAAATTTGCATTTAACATAATATTTGTCGGACATTACTCCAAGAATATAATTTTTGACCAAATAATTGTGATATTGCTACTTGGAAATTTGTTCTTTAATCAAAGTAGCTTCGTCAGATGCTACCTTAGAACTAGGAGCATTAGGAAAAGATCCTTCAAGAACATATGCCAACTTTAATCTTCTTAAAAAGAATTTCATCTTTCCACGCCATCTAGGAAAGTCTTTGCCATCAAATATTTCAAAATTAGAATTAGACAAAGATGGAATACTATTCCGTATTGATGTAGAAGCCATAGAGCCAACTATCTTCAAAATGTTAGAAAAATAATGATAACTGTACAAGAAATTCAAAATAAAACTTGTTTGGCTTAGAGACACGATAATACGCTTCCTTAAAATAGTTGGAGTCTCTCCCACGAGCAAACAGAAGAATTAGTAACAACTCTATCTTTGGGATTCAACTAAGCCACAAAACAAGTAGCATTCAAGAATGTTGCTCTTCTATTCTTGAATTGGTGATCTCACTATTTGATCAATGTCTCTCAAATATTTTTTAAAGGCAAAATATTTATTTTTGAGTGTTTGTCTTTTCAAACAAAAGAAACATTATTTATGAGATAAAAGTTTCATGTAAGAGAATAGTATTAATTATGTAATAGTTAATAGGTTCATGAATATTTTTTTTCAAAAAAATATCTTTCTTTCAAAAACCTAAAACGTAAAACTAAATGAATGAATTGTAAAATTCATATTCGTATTCTTTGCAACTCAAAAACTATTAACTGATGCATTTGTTTCAAAATTAATTAAAACATAACTCAAAAAGACTTTTAATCGATGCAAGTATTTCAAAATTGATTGAAACATAAACTTTAACAATAATAGCTATAACCTACAAGCCTACAACACATCAAAAAATAACACAGGATATAAAACATATCTCGTTTCATCTTCTTTAGGAATCATTCCTTTAATCAACATCACAAAGCAGTAGTTAACTATATTTATTTATATAAAATTCAAATCATTACTTTAAATAATGTCACGTTTAAAAAATCAGTACTATATATTATCTGTATATTATATTATTTTCATTCAGGAATAGCATGTGTGTTTAGTTCAATTTCTGGATTAGAAATTTCAACTGAAAGGAAAATATAAGAAATTATCAAAAGGGAAGAATCAATTGTCAATTCTTGATTATGTATAATTCACAGACACACACACACACACACACACATATATATATATTATCTTTAAATTTTATAACTAAAAGACATAAAGAAAAGTTGATGATAATGAATGCAAGAAGACTGCCTGAATCAAAACTTATAGAAGTAGAAAAAGTGTTTGTGAAAAGCGGCTGCATGTTATTTATGTTATTAGTGGAAGAAGGGGTTGCATGTTTATGTTTGTGGAAGGGACATTAGTAAAGTTTGATCACAATAATACTTAAATAAAATTGTAGAATTCTCTCTCTCTTTCTCAGACACACACAAGCGTGCGAGCGCACACACGCGCACGAGCACGCACATATATATGTTAAAATTTTATAAGATTCGTTCTAAGCCCGGACATAAACTCAAATAATTTGTTATTTTATGAATAACATGATTAAAAATATATAAAATAATTATAACTTGCAAAGATCAGAAAAGTTTAAAAATATTAGTAAATTAAATTTATGAGCATCTAATTATTTTTTTTTCTAATTTCTCAATTTAGTTCAAGTTTGTTTTTGCAATCAGGAAGATGAAGATAAAAGTCATCAAGTGGACCAATAATTTTCGTCAAATCTTCTTGTGTGTGATGGAAAATACATAATTTTATGTATCATTTCACATGACAAGAATTTATGCTAGCTAAATGTGGTGCTTTAAACGTTTTATACTAAATTAAGAAAAAAAAATTAGACTCACTGAAATGAACATCAAGAATCAATTGATTCTCTCTATATGGATTATGCTTAAAATATTTATTCTCAATAGACCAAAAACGAGATTTAAAAATATTTTAATCTCAATTCATATCATTGCCTTAATTTTTAACTTTATCAATAATTTTAATTTTGATATATGAGCATGATTAACAAACTCACTCTTCATCTCCACATCGGTGTATGGTCTAGTTGTATTAGGCGGGGGATACAATAGAATTATTACAAAGCTGATAAAATCAAAAATTTATATTGTTATATTAACTCTTATGATCTAGAATATTCAATTTAATATTACTTTCGAATTTTCTTTTAAAAAAGGAGTAGTTTTTCTCAGCGCAGGCTTTTGTATTCACCAAGTCTTGAAATTTTTGAATTTTTTCTTCACGTTTTCTTTTACAACCAAACACTCATCTCATCTTGCCGTTGTTATTTAATAATCATATTTTGCCCTTTATTCTACCTTCTTTTTACTAGAACTCTACTAATTTGTACCTTTTTTGTTTGTTTGTTTGTAATATTATAAGTTTAATTTATTCTTTAAATTGTTGGTGCGGTGATATTATGAAATGATGAAAAATTATACGATCTACAAACATTCTATTCCTCAAAACATACCCAACATGTTCTGAAATGATATGTAATAATCATTCAAACAAGCTATAAAGAAACAAAACAATGTATCTTCATATTAAATTGTTGGAATTAGGGCAAGTAATAATTTGGACTAAGCCATATATTTAAAGAACAAAATTTTAACAATATACATTTATATCTATTTGCTTCTCATGCCATATTTCTTATAAATCAGCATCTGTTAACCATGAAAATGTCCTCCATCCAAGTAAATACATGGGGAAATTACTGGAGAGGGGAGAAACGGAAAAGAGGGGGCCAGTCCGATTTGTTGCTTGCTGAAGTGAAGTATGATTTCCAATTCCTCGACAGTTACAAGTGCTTACAGAGAATATCAAATTTTTCATGTCTCGAAATATGAAGTCATCTTGAAGTACTTCAAAAAAGCTCTAGAATAATGAAGAGGACAAATATTCCTTTGAGACACAATCGTATTTCACACCTTTCATACCTATGTACGTACACAATAAAAAATGCGTTTTGGCAAGAAACTTGTCGGCACATAAGCTTGTGAAAAAATTCTCTCACAAGTCTTTTTTCCTCTCTATTAACCAAAAATCTTTATTGATGAATTAACCTAGAAACTTTTAGTGAAAAAATAGAGGAAAAAAGACTGTGTGAGAATTTTTGATACTTAATTTGGATTTCAGAGTGCACACTTAAGGTATATATAGTCACTACAAAAAAATGCCTAAATTGCAGGGGTTAACTTTGCATATTGCAGGAGTCAATAAACCCTGCTATTTGTTGTAGCAGTAGTTCCCTAGACCTCTGCAGAATGGGGTGCAGCAATTGAAGTTACGGGAGTTTTTCTATCAACCCCAGATAACTGTAGGGGGGTTGATTAGTGGAGATATTAACCCCCACAAATTGATAACGATTAAACTCCAAGAGTCAAACCCCCCACAATTAGTGAATTTTACATTCAAAATAGTGGGATTTTTCAACCCTAGTAACTCGTGATAAAATTCCTTTTTACTGCAATGGTTATTAATATTAATAAATAACAACATATTTTGAAACAAAAATATTATCGCAGAGTAGTATCATTAGTTTTACCAACTAAAATAGAACGCCATTCACTCCAACCATTCTAACATTTGGTCCAACCAATAATTATCAATCGATTATCTAATACGATTACAATGACTTCAACAATTGTCACTATGATTACTTTGATTTGTTCTAATATTTAGTCCAACCAACAATTGTCAATCAATCATCTAATACAATTATAATGAACTTCAACAGTTGTCACTTTTATTGGTTGATCTTGCCTCTATCGGCTGCAAAAACAATACATAATAAGTGATTAATCCAAACTGAAAAAGGGACTTGCAACTGAGTATAAAAAGAATGTCACCTAAATGCCAGTTTAGCTGTTGGGACAATTGCCACATTACCAATTATAGCCTAAGAGGGATAGCTCTTTGAGTCAAATGATACTGAAACTTGAGTAAAAGCATAATGGAAATTCTTCAATTTGTCATTTTCTTCATACAAATTCCAATTCAATTCTTATTTGAGTCCCAATATCTTGTGGTTAACATCTGGTAAAGTGTGGGATCTACTTGAGAGGTCTGCATCACATATTCATATTGCATTCAAGCAATCAAAATGTATGGGCTATAACTTAGACCTCAATTAGCAACTGTAAGGCCGACATGTACGTCTTAAATATATAAAAACTAAAGGGGGTTACGAGGATAGGGTTCAAAATAAAAAATAAAACTAAAGGAGGCATTTCGGAATGATACAAAAAGACTATGCTGCATAAGGGACAGACGAGAGAAAACAAGAACGATTAGTTCCCAGCTGCAGGTGCACAACAATTTTGGCTAAAGATATATATGCAACAAAAACACGACATTACTAAAAGTGACATGCCACTGCTTTATATACTATTACAACTTTCTGCATAGTTATTAACATGAAACTTACATGCTGAAAGTATCGGTGTATTCACATCGAAAGCTCACCCTCTACTAAAACTTATATCGGTAATTGAGGAGAACTCAAAGTAGCAAAGCCTACACTTTCTCGCAGCCTACCTTGATATATTGACATTTGGTTCCATGACATTCATAGAGCAGCAGGTAGAATCCATAAGCAAAAAAAATGGAATATGAAGAGAATACCCTTTTGGGGGGAGGAAAAGAGAATGTAAGAGTTATACTTACCATTGTAGGAGGAGAACCAAATAACCTAGAAAATGGTTCTGGTAATGACCCTTCTTTCATTATCATATATGACTTGAAAGTATTCATTAGTTGATTGTGATTATTTAAAAATTTATTGTAGTTCTCCTGGCAATTGGACGAACATGAAGCATTTGAAGCACTCATACCACCAAATCGAGGTCTTGTTTGTTTAAAAACTCTGCTGGGAACAGCTCCTAATCCAAACACCTTACCTTTTCAAGGTGTTCTTTTCCCAGCACCTTGCCAACTGCATCATCGGGTGATACTATAGACTCATCCATTGTGCTTTGACTCACAATTTACTGAATTTTTTTCTAAATATAGTACACACACAAAATCCATTATCAATGCAGAAGTTTCTCAATACTGAGAACAGAGGTGTATTTCCTAAATATAGTGCACATTTAGTTGTCTAACTGAAGTTTCTCAATGCAGAAGATGATCATTCCAAATTAATTAAGAAACTTACGCATATATTTTTTGTTGCTTCATTAATATATGCTCCATTTTTATTCTTGTGAGTAGCAAGATAAAGTTGTACCCATCCAGGCATTTTTTCGGCCTCAGTCATCTTTAAACGAAATAATCAAATCAGAATTTAACTTAAACAATTAGAAACGAATACATAAACGTTAGTTTAGTAATTAAAGCAAAATGAAATGAACTAAAATCTTTCACCGTTTCAGTCCTTCTTCTAGAGTTAGATTTGGATCCACTGGTGTGTGGAATGATTATTTCTTTCTATTTTCAGCATTTCTTTAGCACATTTTCTCACAAAAAGACAATTGAAATTCAATTATTCGACAAATAATCATATAACTACACATACTAGCTGAACCAATTAATATATATCTATTTTTTTTCTTATAACGATAATCAACATAACAAGTCCACTGATCCTATGGAATTTCAGTTGGAACATGATCCAAATCTGAGATTTGCTCTTAAGTGGATCCTTGAACACTCTCCATATGTCCAACCTATTCGCACTCCACTTCTTTGAAACAGACATAAACATATTTTCTTGCAACTGACTCAGCTGTCTGAAAATAGAACCGAGGCTTAAAAAGTAAAACACTAATTAAGTTATCTATTAAATTCAAATATAAAGTTCAAAGAAAAAATAGAGATATAATAGTAAGAATTTAGAGTTTATACCTCTATAATTAGATCAAAGATGCGATTAAAATAATAGATAGGCATATCTGGCCATTTCTCAAAGTGAATTGAAACTAAGAAGGCATCAGAAGCTAAAATTTCACAAAAGCCAGCAAAAAGAAGTTGTGCTTCTCCGAATGGAGAATACAAGTAATCAAAATCAAGCACAATACGGTCGTCTCCAGATAATTTTAGCACTTATTTAACTTTCACTATAAGTTTCTTTGTGTTTTCTTCTGAATATGAAATTAAAGCACCACAAAAATTAATTTCATATTCTAGAGACACTCGAAATTAAAAAACTAGAAAAATAGCAGAATATTAGCTGAATAGCGAAAATTATGTGTCTACGACCACATGATTATTTTTTTGAAAAAAAATGATTCCATCCCCTCCAACAAAAAGAAGAAGATGAAGAAGAAGAAGTAGAAGAAGAAGGAGAAGAAGAAGGAGAAGAAGAAGAAGAAGAAGAAGAAGAAGAAGAAGAAGAAGAAGAAGAAGAAGAAGAAGGAAAAGAAGAAGAAGAAGAAGAAGAAGGAGAAGAAGAAGAAGAAGAAGGAGAACTAGTTTGATTCACTGCTTGATAGTGAACTGGTTTGTTATTATAGAGAGAACTGATTTAATTCTCTGCTCGACAGTGAACTGGTTTGTTATTATAGAGAGAACTGGTTTGATTCTCTGCGAGACAGAGAACTGGTTTGTTATTATAGAGAGAACTGATTTGATTATCGTGCTACTTTGAAATCCATTTTGTCGTTAAATCAGTTTTTATACCTATTGGCATAGCTTGAATAGTTGAACTCTATTGTTTTTATCTGGCAAGGCAATGAAACTGGATTTGATAGCTGAAGTAATCTACGTTAGTGTCACTTTTGTTACTGGTTTCATTCATTATTGGCCTATATTGTGCTTGGTGGAGCATCCATATATTGGAATATCAGTATGTAAGATGACAAATAGCACCACAAATTATGTACTCAAGCTTATAGTTCTTTGTAATTGTATTCAAAGGATGTTAGAAATTATGTACTCAAGTTTATAGTTCCGGAATGGAAGGAATTCACACATATTTCAACAGAACCAAAGAACCTGGAATAGAATTCTTCAAAGGATGTCAAGTAGTCTTAAACCAAGTAGTCATATTTAGAACAGCTGAATATTATGCTGGTATATAATCCTCTATATTAAGCTTACAGAGTAAATGCTGGTAACATTTCATTTGTAGGTTCTTGATTCCTGTTAGTCTGTGCTTTCAGTTGCTGCCTATTTATAACTTTGTGTGATCAAAGTTTTAGACTTTTAGGTATATTTTAGTAGTATGATATGTTTCCCTTTCCCTATGAAATCTATAACCTTAACCTCATAACCTTAACGGCCACCGTTTAACCTTATAACCTTAACAACCACCGTTTAACCTTATAACCTTATAACCTTAACGGCCACCATTTAACGTTATAACCTTATAACCTTAACGGCCACCGTTTAACCATAGAACCTTAACGGCCACCGTTTAACCTTATAACCTTAATGGCCACCATTAACAAAAAAATTTTAATTTTAAATGGAAATAATTTTCAGAAAGATACCAAAGCTTTTGAAGATAGACGCATCTGCAGGTCATTTATCACATAAAAATCAAGAAAGGCCTGCAATTACAAAAACGGTTATCAGTTATAAAACCAAGTGAATGCTTAGGGAAAATGATCTAAATAAAATCCATGCCACTATTGTAATAATTATTGAAAAGGGCTACATTCAAAAAAAATAATACTCACCTGGGAGACATTAGTCACAAGTTTAGTAAGCACGTAAACAAGACCAACTTGGTGATATAAAATCTTCTTAAACCAATACATCCAAGAAATTCTAACATAACCTTTGACATGAGTTTCTAGTTTCAACCTGCCCAAGAAAGGCAAAACTTCAAGATTAATATCTAAATGATAATTATGTATTTGAATATTGTTTAGTTTGCAACTGGGAGTTTTTGTGTTATAAGGCTTGTGTGTTCTGAATTTGTTGCTTTATAAGGCTTCTAGTTGTATGTTAGAAGATCAAAACACACTTCTACTTATTTTGCTTGCAATGTGTTCTTAACTACCTTAGTTAAAGTAAAAAAGAAAAATATGTAACATGTTGCAGCAGCCATAGATGTACGTAAAAAAATGTGTTCTTTAAAGAGGTAAGCTTTCCTTGGAAGGTGATAGTAATTTGTTATTTGTTACAAAAGCATGATGAGTTCACTTCCTACACACTTCTTAATTAATCTTATCTCATCCTACTTTTTTTTTCTCCTTTCTGAAAGAGGATGAGGATATAAAGTTTACCCTGTCTAGTCTAGAGTTTCCAATGTCGTTGATTAAGATGACCAGTTTACTTGGGGTGATTGGATAGCTTGCATACCAGTTTTTCTTTGTTATTTTAACCAGCTTAACATTACATTTTCACTCTTGATCTTACAGAGACTTAAAGAATCATGAATCAATAAGGGTGTTTGAGAAATCATCAGAAAACTAAAAACTTTCTTTCAGCTGGATCACTAGCAGCTTTATGAAATAAACAAATACTAGAACACAAGAAGAAAAAGAACACAGGCTACATAAATGCAAAGAAAAAGAATCAAAAGCAGAAGGAGAAGTCAAACAACGTTCTACCTATATCTTAAGTACCAGAACAAGTGTAACAGGTACCAACTAATCTCAAGTATCAGAACAAGTGCAACAAGTGTCTCCAGACTCCACCTCTCTTGCAGCACCAATAGAGGAGAAAGTACGACAAGAATTACTAGACTCCACCATTCATGCATCACAACCCACTGTTGAATGAGTGCAACAAGATCGGTCATAACTTTCTAATTTACAAGCAAATGAACAATCTAGAACAGGCAAGAATATACATATTTTAGTTCATACTAGTTCAACAACTGTCTGCATTTTAGTAATTTTATTATTGATATTATTGTAGGCCCTTCAACTAATAAAAGAAAAAGAGGGGCTACACAAATGCAAGCAGTACATGGACAGATGGACCGTCAACTGATAGTGCTAAATGAGTTGAACCAGCCTATTGGTCCAACTAAAGCAGTAGTCACTGAATTTTCCAGCTTTCTTGGCACATTGGCAAGGAATAGGATATTTTGTCCTCTTAATCTCACTTGGACAAAGTTGAAGACACATGATGACATATGGAGCTATATTCAGGTTCTAAGTTCTCAATATTTTGATTTCTACTTGAATATTTTTTTACAGTTTTTACACTAACCCAATTCAACCAAATTATAGAAGAAATATGACATTCCCAACAATGGGAAAGATTAATCTATAAGATCAATTGATGATGCATTTAAAGGGTGTAAGTTCAGACTCAAGAAAAATCACTTTCATGCCTCCCCCAATGATGAAATTTGAAGGGTAAAAAGTCCTACCTCTATTCCAGAACCTATATTTGAGGATCTCCTCGAGTATTGGAATTCAGAAGAAGTTGAGGTATGATATCAATATGGACAACTATTATATTATTGTTAGCATGCATTTATTATTGAATTCATCATGCCTGGCCTTTGTTTTTACGTTGTTCTTTCTTTCGATAAAAGGCATCAAATTCTGTGTGTTTAAACCGTCACTGCCCTAATCTTTTTATTAAACACTTATTCATAAATATTGACTTGCAGAATACTTTCAAGACTAACCAAAAAAATTGGAAAATGTTTAAGTATCCGCACACTATGGGCAAAATAAGTTTTGCTTTAATCCGCGAGGTTTGGTGTTTTTTCATAGTGTTACTATGAACTTGTTGAGTTTACTTGATAAAATTTTAATGTTGACTTGCATGTAACTAGGAAAAAAATATGGAAAATTCTGGTGCTTTTTTGAATAAGGAGTTCTTTGTGGCTACAAGAACAAGGAAACCTGATCGAGTATATAAGGACACATCTGAAGAGAGCACAAACAAAATAGTGTGAAATTTTCTATTTCAAAATTGATCAAGATCATTGTTTTCTTAAATATTGAATCACCTAAACTTACTTTCTCTTGAACCTGATGTGTAGGTTGAAATAGAGAGAGTAGAAACTCAAGAAAGTAAAGATGGTACTCAATCAACTGATGCATTCACAAAAGTTATGGGGCCTGATCATCCTGGTCGAGTAAGACTACTCAGACGCAGTGTTACCATGACTCTTTTAAAAAAGAAAGTAAGTGATTCTGGATCCTCTTCAAAAGATGATGAACTGGTGGAGAAGAGATTGGATGATCTAGAAGAGAGGATGTAACAAAGATGAATGCTCAAAGAGATGTCATTAAGCAAGAAGTTACAATGAACATCATTGTACAACTTCAGCTTCTAAATCCAGGATTAACACTTGATCCTAATATGCTAGGATTCAATGTTTATTCATCAGGAAAAACGCTTACCAATCAACAAGGAAGCCTTTTTTTGTTGGTAGTAACAATCAAGGTCAGTTTCCGTTTCTTGACCTGTTGGTAGTAACAATCTATTGGTAGAACTTCTCTTGCTTTTGGTGTGTGTCTGTTGCTGATTACCTGGTAAAAGTTTGGTATTAGTAGTTTGGTATTGTGTCCTAGTATTATTAGTTTGGTATTGTGTCCCGAAAGAATATAAAGATGACTCCATTTCAAAAGGGTAGATGCTGTGTTGTACATATCAAATTTTAATTCTGAGGTTGACTGCCTCAAAAAGTGATTTGAAACTCTGGAGGTAATTATTTAACTGGATCAAATGTGAAGCTGCAATTTTTTCTTATTTATTGATATGGTACAATTAGATGTCTTCACTAGAAAGATTGTTCATTAATAAAGAGATCCAGAAAACACTAAGCTTATCTATCAATATAACCAAATGATCTCAGGATTGGACCTTTAGGCTGTTATCAGCAAACCAACATAGTGAAAGCTGGTTTCCCGAAAGATATAGTTAAATTTTTGGTGACCCTTTAACTTCCCATCTCTATACCAGCAAGAGCACCTGAAGACATGTATAAAAAAATGGGATAATTTTCC